>NC_053447.1:42872828-43110588 GCF_007990345.1 Gossypium hirsutum
TCCTAGCTCTTGACTTAATCAATAATTCACTAGTTTAACCATCTTGTTAAACATTCATAATTCAATTACACATGCTATATATGTTTGTGTATTCGGCAACCATCCACACTAATTACCCATTTAGTCGATACACACATAATTAAAGGTAACATCACGAATGGCATACTTATGTATATATATATGTATATATATATATTCGGAATGGGCCTCACAATTAGATTTAACACCACCTTCATACTCAATTAGATGGCCGAATGCATGTGTATATGCACAATGTCAACTATAACATCATGTAGATCCACATATACTACATTTCTTATGTTCCACATCTTAATGCCCATTATACATAATCAAATTTAACATCATCTATATATTTACTCATATGGCCGAATATACATACCCCATATAATATCATTTTCATTCCATTTAACACTTAATTCATCATAAATTTCCCCCTTTGCTCTCTTTTTTTTCTTCATGGCCGAATGCTCCTTCATCCTTTTACCTTCACAATCATCTCCACTACAGTACAATCTCATGAAGTTTACCTCATGGTACCTATCAAACTCTCACTCATTAGCTTCTATCATAACCTCCAACAACACCCAATAAACATATACTTTGGGGGTCTATGGTAGAACCAAGAAAGGAACTCATAGATATCAAGATGTGAGCAACTACCATTATTCTCTAAGTTTAGCATGAAACACAATCATCACCCTTATTAATCTTTTATAGCCGAAAACCATACTCACCCCCAAAATCGAAATTTCAACACGGTTTACAAAAATCACTTGATAACTCACTCAATATCAACTAAAATTTCAAAAGCTAGTACAAACTTCCTTACCTTAATAGTGACTAAGATGACCGATTGCTTCACTCCCTTCTTCTTCCTTTCAATTCGGCCAAGAAGAACCAAAGAACACAACTTGTTTTTCTTTCTTCCTTAGAACATTCGGCCAAGGGGAAATGAAGAAAGATGGACACTTTTTTTTTCTTTGTTTTCTTTCTTACTTTCACGGCAATGGGGAGGGGAAGAAACAATTACACACATCCTTTCCTTTTTCCATTTCTTTATTCCCCATACTTCTTATTATATTTTATCCTACATACCTCACTAGGCCAACATGTTCCCAACATGTTTCCACCCATAGCATGGCCGGCCACTACATATTAGGGAGGGGGAATTTGACATGCAAGTCCCCTTTTTCTTCCACATGCACTAATAGGTCCTCATGCATTGACCTATCACATTTTAAAATTTTCTCATATAAGTCCTATTGACTAAATTCACATGCAATCGACTAAATCGAAGCTTGAAATTTTCACACATTCATGATTACATATTCTAGACAATAAACATCACATTCAAACCTTTCGGTGACTCGGTTTAGCGGTCCCGAAACCACTTCCCGACTAGGGTCAATTTTGGGCTGTTACAACTCTCCCCCACTCAGGAAATTTTCGTCCCCGAAATCTTACGTAAATAGGTTGGGTATCGTTCTTTCATCGAGCTCTCGTTTCCAAGTAGCTTCCTCGATCCCGTGTTGAGCCATAACACCTTTACTAATGGAACCCTTTTGTTTCGCAACCCCTTCACTTCACGAGCTAGGATACGCATCGGCTCCTCTTCATAACTCATATCAGCCTGAATTTCAACCTCCGACGGACTAATTATGTGCGAAGGATCAGATCTATAGCGCCGAAGCATCGAAAGATGAAAGACGTCCTGAATCTTTTCAAGTTCAGGGGGCAAAATCAATCTATATGCAACCGGCCCCACTCGTTCGGAAATTTCGTACGGCCCAATGAATCTCGGGCTCAACTTGCCTTTACGGCCAATCTGAGTACCTTCTTCCAAGGTGACACTTTAAGAAACACTTTATCTCCCACCTGATATTCAATGTCCTTTCGTTTTAAATCCGCATACGATTTTTGACGATCTGTGGCTACCTTCAGACTTTCGCGGATTACCTTTACTTTTTGTTCGGCATCTTTAATCAAATCAACTCCGAAAATTTTACTTTCACCAAGCTCGGTCCAAAACAATGGCGTACGGCATTTACGACCGTACAAAGCCTCATAAGGTGCCATCTTAATACTTGATTGAAAACTATTGTTGTAAGCGAATTCAATCAAAGGTAAATACCGTTCCCATAAACTACTGAACTCGAGGATGCAACATCTCAACATATCCTCAAGTATCTGAATTATCCGCTCGGATTGACCATCAGTTTGGGGGTGAAAAGCGGTGCTAAAATGCAGCTTGGTACCCAAAGCTTCTTGCAATTTCTTCCAAAATCGTGAGGTGAATCTCGGATCTCTATCCGACACGATAGAAATAGGTACTCCATGTAATCTCACAATCTGAGAGACATACAATTCGGCTAGTTTATCCAATGAAAGATCCGTACGCATGGGGATAAAGTGAGCCGACTTAGTCAGCCTATCAACAACAACCCAGATCGCATCCTTCTTACTTGCGGACAATGGCAGTCCGGACACAAAGTCCATTGTGACTCGGTCCCATTTCCACTCGGGTATCATGATCGGCTGAAGTAACCCTGAAGGCACTTGATGTTCCGCTTTCACTTGTTGACATATTAAACATCTCGAAACAAAGTCGGAGATGTCTCGTTTCATACCATGCCACCAAAACCGACGTTTCAAGTCGTTGTACATTTTCGTGCTCCCCGGGTGAATTGACATTTGGCTACAATGGGCTTCGTTCAGAATCATCGAAATGAGTTCCGAATTCCTTGGAACACACAAACGACTTCTAAACCTCAAACAACCATCATCATCAATCTGAAACTCCGATTCCTTGTTCGGAACACACTCAGCTCGTTTTGCAACCAATTCATCATCGACTTTCTGAGCTTCACGAATTTGATGAGTCAATAATGGTTTGGCTTTTAATTCAGCTACTAACACATTGTCAGGTAGAACAGACAAGTGTACATTCATTACTCGCAAAGCAAACAGTGATTTCCGGCTTAAGGCGTCCGCAACCACATTAGCCTTTCCCGGGTGGTAATCAATGACAAGCTCGTAATCTTTCAACAACTCAAGCCAACGTCTCTGTCGCAGATTCAAGTCTCGTTGAGTCATCAAATATTTGAGACTTTTGTGATCCGAAAACACATGGCACTTCTCACCAAACAAATAATGTCGCCATATTTTCAATGCAAACACAATGGCGGCTAGTTCGAGATCATGGGTCGGATAATTTCTCTCGTGTGGCTTCAATTGTCTCGACGCATAGGCCACAACTCGACCTTCTTGCATCAATACGCAACCCAACCCAAGTAGGGATGCGTCACTATAAATGACAAACTCTTTACCCGATTCGGGTTGCACCAAAATTGGAGCTTCAGTCAAATGAGTTTTTAGTTGATCGAAGCTTTTCTGACATTTCTCCGTCCATTCGAACTTAACATCCTTTTGAAGTAGCTTCGTCATTGGTGTGGCTATCATCGAGAAACCTTTGACAAATCGTCGGTAATAACCGGCGAGTCCCAAAAAGCTCCGAACCTCAGTAGTATTTCTCGGAGGTTTCCAGTTAAGTATGGCTGAGATTTTGTTCGGGTCAACGCGAATACCCGATGCGGATACCACATGACCCAAGAAGCTAACCTCTCTTAACCAGAACTCACACTTACTGAACTTCGCATATAACTGCTTATCCCGCAAAATTTGCAACACTAATCTCAAGTGTTCAGTATGTTCGATCTCATCTCTTGAATAGACCAAGATGTCATCAATGAACACAACTACGAACCGATCCAAATATGGTCTGAAGATCCGATTCATCAAATCCATAAATACTGCAGGGGCATTAGTGAGCCCGAACGGCATCACCAAGAACTCGTAGTGACCGTACCTCGTTCTGAAAGTAGTTTTGGGTACGTCCGAATCTCGAATCCGCAACTGATAATAACCTGATCTCAAATCTATCTTTGAAAACACTGATGCTCCCTTTAATTGATCAAACAAATCATCAATACACGGTAACGGATATTTATTCTTTATCGTCACTTTATTCAGTTGACGATAGTCAATGCACAACCTCATGGTTCCGTCTTTCTTTTTCGCGAACAATACTGGTGCACCCCAAGGTGAGAAACTTGGTCGAGCAAAACCTCTATCCGTCAATTCTTGCAACTGAGATTTTAACTCTTTTAACTCGGTTGGTGCCATACGATACGGAGCTATCGAAATCGGCGTAGTCCCAGGTACAAGCTCAATACCAAACTCTACCTCCCGAACAGGTGGTAAACCCGGTAACTCTTCAGGAAAAACATCCGGGTATTCACAAACCACCGGCACCGATTCGGGTTTCTTTTCTAACTCCTTGTCATCAAGTACATACGCGAGGTATGCTTCGCACCCTTTCCTTACATATTTCTGGGCCAACATTGCTGATATTACAGCTGGCAACCCCCTTAAGTCCGCAGACTCAACTCAGATTATTTCGTTATTTGCGCACCTCAAATCGATAGTCTTGCTTTTGCAATTCACAACCGCATCATGCGCGGTTAACCAATCCAAACCGAGAATAACATCAAACTCGTCGAACGGCAAAAGCATCAAATCGGCCGAAAAACAGGATTCTCGGATTATTAGAGGGCATCTCTTACACACTTTATCAACAAGTACGCATTGACCCAAAGGGTTTGACACTCGAATTACTAGCTCAGTAGACTCAACAGGTAGAGTCTTACTGGATGCTAAGGTTTCGCATACATATGAATGAGTAGAGCCAGGGTCAATCAATGCAATCACATTAGTATCAAAGAGAGTGAAGGTACCAGTGATGACGTCGGGGGAGGATGCCTCCTCTCGTACACGAGTGGCATATGCTCTAGCAGGAGTACGGTTCTCGGCTCGATCGGCCATATCAGAGGCCCCCCTCTGACTACCACCCCTGCCTCCTAAAATTCTCGGTGGTCTACCTCTAGATGTCACTCCACTAGGTCTTGCACCTTGAATCTTATTCTTCTCATCCAGCTCCGTGCAATCTCTAATAAAGTGGTCCTTCGAACCGCATCCGTAACAGGCCCTGCTAGTAGACTTGCCCCAACATTCACCTAGGTGTCGTCTTCCACATTGGGGACATTCAGGTTTCTCGTGATGATTATTGCCCACACTAGCTACCGAAGTAGCTCGGGAGCCCATCGATGGTCTTGCCCTGATGGAAATTCCCGCAGTCGCCCTCGACTTATTAATGTCCTCCCTGAACTTCTTTACAGCTGAGAACGGAGCTTTACCCGTCGATCTTTTACGATAATCTCTAGCTTCAAATTCAGCCTTCCTCTCCTCCTTTCCAAGTTCTTCCGCCTTGCAGGCTCGTTCGACTAGTGTTACGAATTCTTTTATTTCCAAAATACCCATTAGTAGCTTTAAATCTTCATTCAATCCTTCCTCGAATCTTTTGCACATAGCAACCTCATCAGCTACACACTCCCGGGCATACCTACTAAGTCTTACGAATTCATGTTCGTATTCAGATACAGTCATACGGCCTTGCTTGAGTTCCAAGAACTCCTTACGCTTCTGATCAATGAACCGTTGGCTAATAAATTTCTTTCGGAATTCCGTTTGAAAGTAGTCCCAAGTTACTCGCTCGTTCGGGACTATGGAAATCAAGGTCCTCCACCAATAGTAGGCTGAGTCTCGCAACAAAGATACAGCACATTTTAGACATTCGTCGGGTGTGCATGACAATTCATCGAACACCCGAATGGTGTTATCAAGCCAGAACTCGGCCCTTTCGGCATCATCAGTTACTATGGCCTTGAACTCCTCGGCCCCACGCTTCCTAATCAAGTCTATAGGTGGCTTACTCAGCCTCACAGGATCAGCGACTGATGGCATTACAGGCTCTTGGGGTGGATTATTCAAATTTGGGAATTGTTGGACAGCCGGGTTGGTTCGGGCATATTGCGTGACCCACTCATTCATCATGGTAAAGAAGGCTTGTTTAGCCCCGTCACCTTGATTATTCGCAGATGACTGAGGTTCAACAGGCGGCGTCCCTTGTGCAGGAGCAGCCGCTACGCTCTCAACGTCATCCGCTAGGGTTCTTTCTTCACCGGGGTCCATTTACTTATCAAAACAAAAACATTTCAACCGTCAGAAGTCATCACACATTTAAACATTAACATTCGGCATGTATAGCTAGACTCATACGCGCTATGGTAGTCCTAGAACCGACTAAACCTGGCTCTGATACCAATCAAATGTAACACCCCGAACCCGAAACCGACATCGGAGTCGAACACGAGGTGTTAACTGACTTTAACCCCTTATAAAATTTATTTTCCAGACACTGCCCAATCTGTGTACTAGTGGTTTTAAAAATCATATCTTGAGTTTCGTAACTCAAAAATCAGTTTCGTAATTTTTCCCAGAAACTAGACTCACGTGCCCATCTATGTATTTTTTTCTAGAATTTTTGGTCAGGCCAATTAGTACAGTTTATTAGTCAAAGTCTCCCATGTTGCAGGGGCCGACTACACTGACCTTTGCCCATTACGACTTGGATATCTCCCTGCACGGGGCTTCAATACTGATGCCGTTTGTTTCTATGAAAACTAGACTCAGAGAGGAATCTGTACATATATGGTACGACCCCTAATTATCTCTGGTTAATTTATAATGAATTTCCAAAGTCGGAGCAGGGAATCCAGAAACCGTTCTGGCCCTGTCCCACAAAAATCTGATTATCTCTTAATATACTGCCCATATGATCTTTTCGTTACTTCCTCATGAAAACAGACTCATCGAGCTTCGATTACATAATTTATTCATCAATTAATTCCACTCCTACTATTTTTAGTGATTTTTCAATCTCATGACACTGCTGCTGCCAGCATCTGTTACGAAAGTAACTAGGTCCATTTCATGCCTACCCTTGATCCAACTCAATCGAACATTCGTGCCATTTTCGCATGGCTTAAAGTTTACATGCCAAAGTTCAAACACAACGTAATAGCTTATACATGCCAAAATGTTCTTCTAAGCCAACTAAGAAGAAAGTACCAAAACTTGCTATCCGGTGTGATGACTTCGATGACGGCCTGACCCCGCAAAAATAGATGAGTCCAAGCAACCTATAATGGGTGACAAGGAAACATCGAGTGAGTTTATAACTCAGTAAGTCATAAGCAATGCACTACCATCCATCAATAACATTATCACAAGAGGAAACAAAATGGAACGAGACAATTTACTCCATCCATACCGAACCATACCATAGTTCCTCCAACCTATCGATTCAATTTCATATCAATTCATGCATTCACGTTCCATATACTCATCAATAGGACATTGAAGCATTTTCATAAATCAATTTATTTTCGTTACAATCAAACGACAAAACGGCCTTTCACCCATCCTACGATAAATTTTATGTACGTGACTTCAAGTATATTTGTCACATAGGTTCAAACTTACCGAGCTCAACACCAAGTATAAGCATAGCACCTATTAGCCATGTACTCAAGACACTTACCCGATCCGCTGTCCGCGATCGACTCAATAGTGTCGCACACGTAGTGTCCATAATGATTCACGAATGTATATTGAGTCCGCACACTCAGTGCTATATAATCAACTCGCACACTTAGTGCTACGTAATCAAATCGCACACTTAGTGCTACATAGTCAAACTCGCACACTTAGTGCCGCATGGTCAATTCGCACACTTAGTGCATCATATTCATTTCGCACACTTAGTGCAACATAGTCAAATCGCACACTTAGTGCAGTACAATTTAATCCCGCGCACTTAGTGCCAATCTCATGGTCATAAATGGTTATATCCGCACGTTTAGTGCCGAGATCAACAACTCAGTACATCTTACCTCTTTTCTTTTCATTCAACAATTTCATCATCACATACGTACATGCATATATATATGTATATTTATTCATTCCATTCAGCATCAATACATAAACATTATGACCATTTGAAATAATACCAACTACATGCTTAATGACTTACCTTGTGTTGGGTAAGACGGTTCCAACTCGGCTACTCAGTGATCTTTTCTTTGCCTTTGCTTGATTCTCCTCCTTTAGCTCCTTGAGCTTAATCAATAATTCACTAGTTTAACCATCTTGTTAAACATTCATAATTCAATTACACATGCATATGTATGTTTGTGTATTCGGCAACCATCCACACTAATTACCCATTTAGTCGATTACACACATAATTAAAGGTAACATCACGAATGGCATACTTATGTATATATATATGTATATATATATACTTCGGAATGGGCATCACAATTAGATTTAACACCACCTTCATACTCAATTAGATGGCCGAATGCATGTGTATATGCACAATGTCAACTATAACATCATGTAGATCCACATATACTACATTTCTTATGTTCCACATCTTAATGCCCATTATACATAATCAAATTTAACATCATCTATATATTTACTCATATGGCCGAATATACATACCCCCATATAATATCATTTTCATTCCATTTAACACTTAATTCATCATAAATTTCCCCCTTTGCTCTCTTTTTTTCTTCATGGCCGAATGCTCCTTCTACTCCTTTTACCTTCACAAAGCATGAATTTCATCATCCAACTTACAAGCTTACAATCTCATGAAGTTTAACCTCATGGTACCTATCAAACTCTCACTCATTAGCTTCTATCATAAACCTCCAACAACACCCAATAAACATATACTTTGGGGGTCTATGGTAGAACCAAGAAAGGAACTCATAGATATCAAGATGTGAGCAACTACCATTATTCATCTAAGTTTAGCATGAAACACAATCATCACCCTTATTAATCTTTTATAGCCGAAAACCATACTCACCCCCAAAATCGAAATTTCAACATGGTTTACAAAAATCACTTGATAACTCACTCAATATCAACTAAAATTTCAAAAGCTAGTACAAACTTCCTTACCTTAATAGTGACCTAAGATGACCGATTGCTTCACTCCCTTCTTCTTCCTTTCAATTCGGCCAAGAAGAACCAAAGAACACAACTTGTTTTTCTTTCTTCCTTAGAACATTCGGCCAAGGGGAAATGAAGAAAGATGGACACTTTTTTTTTTCTTTGTTTTCTTTCTTACTTTCACGGCAATGGGGAGGGGAAGAAACAATTACACACATCCTTTCCTTTTTCCATTTCTTTATTCCCCATACTTCTTATTATATTTTATCCTACATACCTCACTAGGCCAACATGTTCCCAACATGTTTCCACCCATAGCATGGCCGGCCACTACATATTAGGGAGGGGGAATTTGACATGCAAGTCCCCTTTTTCTTCCACATGCACTAATAGGTCCTCATGCATTGACCTATCACATTTTAAAATTTTCTCATATAAGTCCTATTGACTAAATTCACATGCAATCGACTAAATCGAAGCTTGAAATTTTCACACATTCATGATTACATATTCTAGACAATAAACATCACATTCAAACCTTTCGGTGACTCGGTTTAGCGGTCCCGAAACCACTTCCCGACTAGGGTCAATTTTGGGCTGTTACAACCCTTCTGTTGTCGTCCCTTGATTTTCCCATGCTTCATTCACTTATTTTATCTTCCAAACTTCAATTCCTTTGATTTCTTTCATCCTCATAACATTTAACCGCTTTAGAATTCTATAAAAACCATAAAAAAACACCATAGATTTCTCTATTGCTTAACTTTTGAGTTTTTCCAGGTTTTCAATCAAACATTCGGTTCTCCTTCAACAAATGTAATATTTTTTTTTCCTATTAGTTTTTAGTGATATCTAGCCTTTTAAATTAATTTTTTATCCACTGAATCGAAATATTTAAATAAAAGCTAAAAATTGGGTCGTTAATGGTGAAATTCAAGATTTTGGATAAAAATGTGGTTTCAAAGTGTTTTTCCATTAGTTTTGTGTGATTAGAAGGTTTCTAAACATTCTATAAAGTTTCGTTGAAGAATTCTATTGTTTTATGAATTTTCGTGAAAATTACCATTGTATGTCGAAATTTCAGATCCATGAATCTATATAGTTTTGAATAGTTTGAAGGTTGGAAATTATTCTTAGATGTATAATTAGAGGATTGGAATTGATTATAGGCAATGAGAATGAGTAAAGATTAAGATATTTGAGTTTCATGTTTGTTAGTCAAAATTTTAGTTTCATGAGGAATATAGGTTAGGCTTGCATTTTTAGTTGATTTCAAGCTATTATGAAGATACATGAGACCATTTATATGGGAGGGCCAAGTACATGCCTTTATGCATTCCTTAATAAGGAAGAGTTGATGAGAAAACAAGGGAGATGTGCCTCATTAAATCGGCCATTGAACCAACACATACATTAACCAAAATGGGGGAAGGATTTAAGAGATTTATGCTGCCCATTCATGTATTCAAGGCACATTAAAGCTTTAATTTAAGTGATGCATGAGCCATGCAAAATCCATTCGACCAAGGGGGATTTTGGAAATTAAAGGTCTTCACCTACATTGAATTGGATGAATACTTCATAGCTAAGCATGCATGAATCCCTTCATATGGAAAAGATGGAGAGAATGGTAAGTTAAGGGGACAAAGGAGTGAAAAGGGGAATATGTTCTAAAAAAAAAAGGTATGTTGACTAAAAAGAAAAGAAAGAATCTTCCCTTATTATGGCAATCATAGTTGGACGACAATGGGGTAATAAGCACATGAGGAAAACACAAAAATTAAATAAAAAGGTTGTTGATAAAGAGACTTGAACCTAGGATCCTTATTAAATTAATTAAACACATAACCACTTGGCCACTTAATTCCTTGTTTTCATTTGAACAAGAAAATAAATAAAACATGGGATGTGACCTTTGCTAAGGTTGGAAGCAAAATTACACCATATGAAAAATAATGAGAGGGAAGGGATTCAAACACTAATCATCAAAGACATCTCCACCACTACTCAATCACTAAAAATCAGACGTGACCACTGTTGGTTCATTAACCCAATTTCTACTAACATGGTTTTTGGGCTATGACAACTCTACTCTCCTTAAAATAAATTTTGCCCCAAAATTTACCTGGTCCAAATAGGTGGGGATATTGACGTTGCATTGAATCTTCGAGTTCCCAAGTGGTTTTTTAACACCTTGACCTCAAGGTCCAAAATCTGAACTAGCTTTTCCTCATAAGACAAATCTGGTCTCAACTCAACCTCATCGATCGAAATCATATGAGATGGATTAGAATGATATCGTTTCAACATAGAAATGTGGAACATGTCATGAATATGGTCCAATTTCACAGGTAGCTCTAATTTGATAACTGTAGACACCCAATTTTGTCTGAGCTCAATTGGAGGCCCATTTGTTCCCTTTAAATTTTTGTTCTCTCTTGGGCCCTTTCAAAGTCCACCTGATTTTGGTCAATTGGAGGCATTTGTTTTTCTTTTCTTTTTCTTTCCTTTTTGGGCCTATCAAGGGCCCCAATTATTATTATCATTACTATTACTACTATTATTAAATATTATTTTTTAAAAAAATAAACAAGATTAAAAAATAATATATATACATGAAATGAAAGAAAAAAAAGGAGGCTTTTCATATTCTTTTTTTAATAAAAAAGGTAAAACAACAAAAACAACAATAAGAAGCATGCTATTTCTTTTTCTTTTTTTTCCATAGGCATGTCCTAAGGGATCGGGTCTTGGGCTCCGATGAAAGGGACGTCACCAGGCCGTCAGTCCTTCACCCCTAGGAACCCCAAAAATCTCGTTTTAAAATATGATTCTAAAAAATCCAATCATAAACTCATTTCAAAATTTGTTAAGGTGATATCCCATGGAATTTGATTTTCATGATCTGTTGTCTAACAAATCCAGTCATAAACTCATTTTGAAATTTGTTAAGGTGATATCCCATGGAATTTAATTTTCATGATCTGTTGTGTGTGGATAGGGATTTGATATTTTTCAACCTAAAAACATGATTATCAAAATGATGACCTTTTATGGAAAATTCAAGAAAGGAGAAAAGGAAAGCATTCATTACATTTAGAGACCCAGGTGTGAAGGTCCATTTACTTTGCATTGCATTTAGAATCCTAGGTATGGAGGTCCATTTACTTTGCATTGCATTTGGAATCCCAAGTGTGGAGGTCGATTTACTTTTCATTGCATTTAGAGGCCTAGGTGTGGAGGTCTATTTACTTTTCATTGCATTTAGAGGCCCAGGTGTGGAGGTCTATTTAATTTTGCATTGTATATGAAAGCACATGTGTGAGGTGTAATTACATTTCATCTGCATTCTCATTTCAAAATTTTGGTTGTGAGGTCTGAATTTATCTTATTTCACTCTTCATGTTTTGATGGTTTACTATCTACTTTTCTAGTTTTAGATAACATAACATGTTTTGATCTGTTTCAATTTTGGTAATTGTAAAATCTATTATTCCTTGTACTGCGATGTTGAGTGTGATTTGATAGTGGTTAGGTTTTTACGTCTTTGTATGTTCCTTGCTACGCAAGCCACGAACAAAGAGGGGCAGTTGTACACACCCAATTTTGTCTGAGCCCAATTATAGGCCCATTTGTTCTCTCTTGGGCTCGTTTGAAGCCCACCCGATTTTGGTCAATTAGAGGCATTTATTTTTCTTTTCTTTTTCCTTTCTTTTTTGGGCCCGTCAAGGGCCCAAATCATTATTACTATTATCATTACTACTACTATTATTATTAATAAATATTTTTATTATCTTTTTTTACAAATAAAGAAGATGAAAAAGCAGTATATACATGAAATGAAAGGAAAAAAAGGAGGGTTTTCATATTATTATTTTTATATAAAAAAGGTAAAAAAAACAACAACAACAAGCATTCTATTTCTTTTTCTTTTCTTTTTTCCATAGACATGTCATGAGGGATTGGGTTTTGAGCTCCGATGAAGGGGACGTCACCGGACCATCGGTCTTCCACCCTAGGAGCCCCAAAATTCCCCTTTTTTTCCTTTCCCCTTTCTAAAATAAACATTTTTTTTAAAAAAAAGGCTTGATCTTGGGAAAAGTTTTGATTTTTTTTTAAAAGAGAAAGTTTAGATTTTAAAAAATAAAAATATGTTTTTAGTCATTTTAAAGGAAAATTTTAAAATTTTAAAAATTTAAAACAAAGTTTTGATCTTTTTCAAATATTTCAAAATAAAGCTTTGATTTTTAAGAAAAATAGTATTTTTAAAAAAAAGAGAAATTTTAGATTTTTGAAAATAAAAAAATGTTTTTAGTCATTTTAAAGGATGACTTTAAAATTTTAAAACAAAGTTTTGATCTTTTTCAACTATTTCGAAATAAACCTTTGATTTTTAAGAAAATTTTGATTTTGCAAAAAAAAATTGGCCACCGTATGCGGCGGCTCTGCCACCAGAAGCCAAAGACTCTTTGATGATGGAGCCATGGCTAACATAGAAGGATGAAGAGAAGGAGGAAGAGTTTTTTTTTTTAAATGAGGTTAAAATGAAATAATGAATAGATTTCTCCTATTTATAGGTGCCAAAATGGATAATTTATTCTCACTCCCTTACTTTTTAAATTTATAAAAAATACCCCTTTTTTGCAGTGCCGCCTTTACTCTCTGGCCTATTTACACTCGTAACCCTTTTGTTTATTCAAACCTTCGATTTAATCCAAAATTTCAAAATTAAAAGTAAATTAATTGCTACATCAGTCCTCTGTCATCCACAGTTTTTATCTTTCAGTCCTAAAATCAAGCTATGTCATTTTGTTTCCATATTTAATAAACTATTTACACTTATATCTTCCCTTTCATTTGCATTTATACCTTATATATTTAATGTCAATTATGCACTTTATTTTAATGTTTTATATTTATTCACACTTGTACAATTTTTATTTATTCTTATTTCGTCTTTATTTATTTTCATGTCTATTTATATTATGTTTTTTTTACACATTCCCCTTACATACATTTTAATATCATTTGTTTATGTTATTTTGATTCTTTTATTGTATTATGAGTAAGGTGTATTTTTGTTATTATTATCATCATCACGTCAATATCTTATTTATGCCATTTTTCTTTTTATTATTGCCCTTTTGAAATAGTTTTAACTTTTCATTAACTTTAGCCAATTTAATTAATTTTTCTATTTTATTACTATTTATTTTAAAAGAGGGAACTTTAGGTCATTTTTCCATCCTATAAATGTTGACATGAAGTTAGTTAAGTAGGTGTTATATTTTAATGAAACCATAAGTTTTTTACATTTGAATTTAGGTTAGTCTTTAAGATCTTATCTACCATCTACCCTAGAAAAATTATAAATAATATGTAGGATATTTTTTTAGGGTTTTAAACTAATTTTAAATATTGTATAGGACTCCTCTTTAGAATCTTAAATTAATATGTAAATATTCTTTAGGACATTGTTCAAGATTAAAACTAAATATTTTTGTAACTGAATTGTAAATCATGAGTAGGTCTTCTAAGTATTTTATTTTAGAAACTTTTTAAGAAAGCTAATAAATTTTATTTAAGATATATTAGTTTAGGATTTTAAAAAATTTAAACCTTAGATCAAGAATTTTAAAGTAAGATAAATCATAAACCCAACATATGATACTTTCGTAAGATCTTCATAGGTTAAACATTATTAATTAAATCTTTAAAAAATAATAAAAGATTGAATAAGTTGTAGATGAATTTTAATATTTCTCTTAATTCATTGGTAATTTCTAGGTTTTTTTAGAATTCTAAAATATAATTAATTTTAGGAATTGAAGGTATTTTACTAGAATTATTTAAGTATCCTTTAGGGCTCCCGTTAAAAGTAAAAATCTCTAATTTAATTTTCAAATTAGATAAGTTTGGTGAACACATCTTAATTGAGTTACAAGTAAACCGGAGGCAATTTATTTGGAGTTTTTATTTAAGATTTCCATAAGATTTTAGCTTAGATTAAGACACTAATATGCTTAAATTAAAAAACCCTAGCTTCTAAAACCCCGTAGGACTATCCCCGGATAGGTGTTGTGGGGGTGCTTTAACATTCCCCACACGTAACTGTACTCCCGAACCCAAAATTTGGTGATGAGGTCGAGTCTAGACTTTTAGGATTTTTTCGTAGTATTAATTCTAGACTTTTAGATGATAGGTGGAAAACCAACCTAGCCCTAATTGGTTAGTGGCGACTCTATGTCAATTTAGGCCCTTCGTGTCTAGCTTTACTTACTAGCCCCCGTACTCTTATGTAGGCAACTTACTCTTATGTAGGCCTCCGTACTCTTATGTTAGTAAGTCGACTTACTTAGGTTTGCGAGCTGGGTTTTTTTAGTATTTGTTGTGCATATTAGATTTATTTATTCGTGCTTAATTTATTTAATTTTCTAATGTCATTTTAAATTGTTGAATATGTGTTAAATATTGATTTATTAGTTCATTTCATTTACTTATCCTATTTTGATATTTATGCCAATGTGTTTGTTTATTCTTTTATCGATGAAATTGATTAATGTGTATGTAACACCTCTAACCCGTATCCGTCGCTGGAATAGGGTTACGGAGAATTGCTGTATAAATGTAACCTAAAAACATTCATTTCCAATCATAGCATAATCAATTCATATACATGCATATCGTCTCTTATTAGAAATGATTCGAAACTAAATCGGGATCATTTGAAACATTAAGGAAAAGTTAGAAAATTCAAAACTGTAGGAGTCACATGGTTGAGGCACATGCCTGTGTAACAATTGAAATAGGGACACACGGCCGTATCTTAGCCTGTGTTCGTGCCTGTGTAACTCTCTGACTTAGGTCACACGGCCAAGCCACACACCCGTGTGCAAGGCCGTGTAACTTTTGAAATGGCCTCACATCCCCGTGTGCCAGGCCGTGTGCTAGGCCGTGCTACTACCTAACTTGCAACCTTAGGCTGTGTGGACAAGAAATTAGTGAAAATCAAACCATTTCCTTCACCTAACTCAAGCATGTCACTAAACACAATTTGCACACATGACCAAGGTGTTAAAACATGTTCAAAACCCGCAAAAAGATACCAATTCAATAGTCTAATAATACATCCAACCTATATGCCAATAAGGCACCTCATTCATAATCGATCTAACATATCAAACATATGCATATTTATCATATTAAAAACATACTCATTTGGCTCATATGCACCTCAAAACATTCCATACCTAACCATTCTGTCACTTTCTTATAACACACCAAAATTTAGCTATCAAAACATGCATCATTTTACCCATATACACATACCACATCAAGATACCAAAAGTACCAAAAGAGCACCAACCATAATAACACACATATACCAGCCAAAATTATCAACTAACATACATCACCAGTTCACCTATACATGCCATTATAACCTTGTTAGCATACAGCAACACATGTTAGCATACTCAAACATAATCCACATGAATTTAACATAGGTAAGCCATGTAACCTCCCTAACCAGACCTAGACGTTATGGTCGAACCGGGAAGACCACATTGGACACCTTAGTGTCGAACCTACCGTAACGATAGTTAAAAGCCTTTAAGTACTCCTCTTAAAAAACCGTGGTTTCTATTGCTAGCTTTGGAAAACATCCATTTACTTAGTCCAACCATGCTTAGGTCAAATTAGTGAATTAAGTGAGTTTTTATAAAACCTTACTAACGACATTGCCTTTGAAAAATCTTTTTGTTATCTTCTTAGCAGCAGAAATGTACCATTACTAGTCAAATTATTAATTTAGCCATATATCATGCATATTCCATTTCAACATATTTATAAAAACCATGTATCTCTACCAAATTTGCGTGTCATGCATGCATGAAAAACCCCAAAATCTTGAATAGTCCCAAACCACAATCTAAATAAACTTTACAATCCAAAATCGAATAATAATAAAATAACCAAAAAATATAATTAAATTAAAATAATATGATGAAGCAAAGTCTGAAGTCCGCCGTACGTCCGCATGCCAATTTTGATCCTAAGTTTGATAATTACCGGAGAAGTTGAGATAATGGGGTGAGCTTAACAAGCTCAGTGTGAGACTAAACAAGTATTAAGCATTCATATAGACAATTTCATAGAGGTATCAATAACACAATCAAACATTATCAATAATAATTTTCAAATGCACATGATCGTGAAAAATGCACATGTGAGATCCTACCCATACCATCCGCTACACACCACGAGTTCCCCAGAACCCATCTGTCAAACTCCAACATATGTGAGCAATTCTCGATGTGGTAAAACCACCAATAATGAATAATGCAGTGAAACTACCAAATAAATAATGTGATATAATCACCAATCCCAAAGAACTCCAAAATGTAGTGCATTGACTAAAAATATAGGCAGACTTAATATACCGCCGGTACTCCACAGAACTCCTCCGTCAACCACAAAATTCCATCCCAATGCACATGTAATATGTCATACAAATTCATACTTAATCATATTTCAATACTGATACGACCACGCCCCGGGCATATTTTTTGGACCAGCTCCCTAAGCATCGCTTGCAAACCCATGCGAGTTAAATTAGTTAAATTCCATTTCATTAAGCTCCATTTAGTTCATTTCCAGCTCTACGAGCTTGAATCAGCTCAAATCTAGCTCAATTCCATTTAGACGTTAATATAGTTGCTGAAATAATTATTTGAGTTAGTTAATTAGTTATGCACAGCTCAATTAATTTTTGTTGTTTATTTGGTCTTAAATCTGGACGAATTTAATGATGCATGTTAATTATGTTTTATTACATGTTATTAAGTCATCTTAATTCCTACAGCTTGTAAATATGTTTTTATTGCATGTTTTAAATGTGTCTTGTCCTAACCGAATTAATTGGGTCTTAACTTAAATTAAATGTGTCTTGTTTTAATTAGGTGAATTTAATTTGTCTAGATTATGTTATTAATCAAGTTCAGCTGAATATAAATTAAATTAAGTTCATTTGTCCCTTTTGTAGGTTGGCCGAATGTGTAGTGCATTTAAACAAGATACATGCATGTTGGGTTCAATGTACTTGGCGATACATGCATGGAATGCCATCAAATTTGTGTGCTGAATTTTGAATATTCCTAAGTGACTATTCGGCCAAAGGAGATAATGTTTCCTACTCCAAAGCTGCCATTTAATTCTTTCACATTGCTGGATACATTTTGGCTGTTCGGTTCATAGTGTTCACACTCAAGGACTCTTCAAAGCTGAGCTTTCACACTTCAATTGGCTGCTCAATTTCCTATTAATTGCTGGTCACTTTTCAGCCAAAAGTTTCATCTTAAATGAGCTTATTCAAGCACATTGGATGAACCTAGCTTTTCCATGCACCTTTCTAAATGTTCCAAGATTCAATGCTCATTCTAGAAGCTGTCCATGTTCAGCCGAATTTAGCTAAGGCATTAAATGAATCCATTTGCTTAATTCTTAAGGATAAATGTGGCTATTTGGCTAGCTTTAAACTTTTTCTATAAATAGTTGTTATTTCAATCTTTTAAGGAATTTTGAACCATTGATTAATGTTTATACATTTTGTGAGTTTTCTTCAACTCTCTTATTTAGTTTTAGACTCAAGTAGACTTATCTAGCTTGCTAGTGGCGTCTTCCTTGTTTCTTCGAACTTATCACTCAATCCCGAGTGTGACGTTCAACCATTTGATACCTTTGGTTCCTAACTCTTATAGTTAGCGGGTCAAGGTCCTTTCCACCACCTTTAAGTGTCTTATAAGAATTGGGTTAGTACTCCATTTTAGTATTGGTTCCTTCTTGACCTTAAAGCCATTCGAGCCATCCGTAAATCCATCTTCAATAACCTTTAGCCTCTTCACTTAACCGAATTCATTACATATCTTACTTAGCCATCTTGATCCTATTTTGGAAACTAAATACCACATTTAGCCGAATTTAACCCTTTATTTTAAATCGGACAATACTTCTCATTTTAACGATCGAGCACATAAATGACTCGACTCACATCACCGAGCCAGTTTGCATCAAATACTTTTTACATTTATTTGACATGTTCAACATGTCCTCAATAATCACATACTTTCAGGAAATGGAATAAGTGTTCCAAATTTCAAATTACAATTAAGATGGTATTTATCAATATCGTTCAATTCACATACTTTACGAATTTCATTGTGCACTAATAGCAACCTCACGTATATATATCATAGTAAATATTTCATGCAAATAACCATGGACAAACCTAATATCTCCAAATTTCATACCATTCAATCAAACATTCTCATATCACATAATATAATTATGAATAACAATCTCAATTACTTATTCATACAGTCAAACTAGCAATTTTGCTAACACATCAGTCTTTCAAGGCTCGGAACGTACCTGGTTCGGCCACTCGCAAAACTAATATATTGGCTATTATGCCAAACCAATCAGCAAGCTAATTAATAAAATATAGCATGAAATTTATCATTATCAAACAAATTTTACAAGTTTAGGACCCACACCTTATTTTTCACATTTTCGTAGCACCTTAGCGAATCTTCTAATTTTTCTTAATAAACCTTTATACGATCCTAAACCAAAATTTAGTATAAATTCAATCAATTTACCACTTAACCAACTCCCAATTACCCACCTATGGGTTCAAAGCAAATTTTGGATTAATAACTATTTTACAAATTCAACTAGTTTGATTCCTTACCTTGTATTGATGCGAACCGTACGTACGACCGTTCTTTGACTTTACGGTTGATTTGAGGCATTTGGAATTCCATAATATAATGGAACATAAGTAGATAATAATTATTCAATTCCTTCATTTAATCAATCCATAACATTTACCCTACAACTACGTCGAAACAACAATTAATTTTACGCTTAACTGCACTCATGGTTCCCGATTTGCGAGTTTCGAATGCCCAAACGATCAAGAATGTTTTCCCCTAATTGACAAGAGTTTAGTATCTGATTATGAGGGTTCAAGAACTCAAATTAAATCTAGATTTAATTGGGCAAGATTCAAGAAACAAAACAGCCCCCTATTCTACACATATGCGCACGCACCACTACCCATGGTGGCCAAAATTGGGGCTAAATTTTAAAACGTTTTGAGACCTCATTAAAATCTGGAAAAATACCTTTAAGAACATTTAAAATATCCTAAATTCCAGATCTAGAAATTTAGGTTTTTAATGGACAAGATTAATTAAGAAATTGAAGAGAAAAGAGACCTTACACAAGCTAGTCGAGAGAAACAACAATGGCACTTTCTAGTAGATGTTTGGGATTGATCTTGGAGTTCAAAATTTTAGATTAGGGGCTGATTTAATTGAGGAAAATTTTCAGCAATAAGTAAGGGATATGGTGTAAAATTTTGATGCAAAAAGAAGAAGAAGAAGATGGTAAAAGGGGAGGTGTAGGCAACAACAACAATGGAGGAAAAAGGGATAAGAAAAAAATAAAGATGAAGAGAGAGAGAGGGGGTTAGGGACGACTAAGGTAGAAGAAAAGTGATTAAAAGGCTGATTATCTTAATAAAAAATTGTATTTATACCTAGGTTTACTAGGCTTGGATGCCAACACAAAACAAAAACCAGGGGGATTTGCAAAAAAAATAATTTATTTTGTAAGAGTTGAGACTTGAACTTGAGATCTCCAACTAACTTTCAAGCAAGCTTTCACATTTAATGACTAACCATTGGGTTAATTCCCTATTTTTGATATATTTTTAAATTTTATGGAGCTAAATTTGGGATGTTATGGCTTTACCCGCTTAAAGAAATTTCTTCCTCAAAATTACCTATTTCAAAGAGATGAGGATTTTGAAGCCGAATTGAGTCCTTCGGCTCCCAAGTAGTGATACGAGTCACAAAGACCCAACTCAAGCTCGAGAATGTGATGGGCTCAAATTACCACAAGGCCTAATAACGAGGTCAAAGGCCAGACAAATGCGTATGAAACTAAATGGAACCGTTCAAGACTTCATTAGCAAGACCTTAGATGCGTACACAAATGAAAAAGAAAATCAAGACTCACTTTCTTGTTTTCAAGAAAATCAAGAAACCAAATCTTGGTCCAATTTTGTTGTTTTGAGCGATTTCAAGAATCAAGAAAATCAAGATTTCAAATCTTGGAAATCTTGGCCCAAGAAACTGAATCTTGCAGCTAAAGCGCATTGGATCTCACTTACGAGCATCAATGAACCAATTTCAGGAGAGAACGAATTACAAGCCCAAGTTCTTGAAGATACGGCCCAATAAAATGTTCCAAGCCCAACCAAGAAGTTTAAATTAGACTTAGTTGAAAATCAGGCCAAATTGTGAAAGTGGCCCAATTTGTGAAATTTTAATTCTTTAAATACTTAGTTTTAATTTTTAGGCTTTATGAATAAATTTCTATGTAAAAATTCAGTCCAAGAGGCCCATTAAAAGCCTTGGGTGAATTTGCCCTTGAAAGTAAAAAATTAGGGTTTTTTTTAGTTTTCCTAGAAGGGTTAGGAAAATAGTTAGAAGGCCTATATATATGGCTTGGCCGGCCACCCTTAAAGGGAATATACATTGAAATCAGATTTTTTGTTAAGTGAAAATTCTGTTTGAGTTTCTCCAGGAATTTTCTCTTGAGTTTTCTTTAGAAGTAGTTTTAACAATCTTTTTGATTGTAGGAACCATCTTCAACCTTCTTCTTGCTGTGTTTTCTACATTGGAGGGTAGATTGGAGCCGTTTGAAGGGAGTTGTGAAATCTTTCTTGTTTTCAAGGCTTCTTAGGACTTTCTTTATCTTTCTTGTTGTCCATGCTTCTTTAATTATTTCTGCTTGCCGAAATTATTGATTAACTTTTTTTTATTGTTCTTGTTGCATTTCATCCATTCCCAAACTTCAAGATCTGTTTTGCAACATTCTTTCGCATCAAGAAACGTCTTTTATTCATACTTTTCCAGATTTCTTGCCGCCCAAGTATTCCTAGTTCTAGTTCAATTCGATTTTCTGGATCTTTTGAATTTAATTCTCTATTTTCTGTTTTCGTTTCAGCCAAGTGTCTATAGCTTTCGTTAGACTTTCCCGTGACTTGACAACTTGATCTTGGTTCGCGTACAACCCGATATCAAGTAGCCTATTCGATGCCATAATTTCTCCACACTACTTTAACTAATGGAATTTACTTTCGTCTTAGCGCTTTGGTCTCATGTTCTAATATTCGAACCGATTCCTCCTCAAATGATAAATCCCGTCTAACCTCAATCTCCTCAACTGGAACAATAGGCAAGGGATCAGATCGATACCGTCTCAACATTGAGACATGAAACATATAGTGAATACAATCTAACTCAAGTGGAAACTCAAGTTGGTAAGCCATAGGACCAATCCTTTTAAGAACTCGATAGGGACCAATCATTTTAAGGAAAACAAAATCCCCCACATTGAACTCAATGTCCTTGCGCTTCAAATCGGCATATGACTTCTGTCTATCAGAAGCTGCCTTTAATCTTTCTTGAATTAATCGAATTTTATCCTTGATTTTTGTAACCAATTCTGGACCAATCAACTTCTTTTCACCCACTTCAGTCCAACATAAAGGCGAGCGACACTTACGACCATAAAGAGCTTCGTAAGGTGCCATTTGGATACTTGACTGAAAACTGTTATTATAGGCAAATTCTGCCATCGGTAAATGCTCCTTCCAATTGCCTTGGAAGTCGATTACACAACTCCTCAACATATCTTCCGAATATATGAATGACCTTTTCTAACTGACCACCGGATTGTGGATGGAAAGCCGTACTAAAATCCAATCGAGTACCCAAAGCCTCGTGCAACTTCTTCTAGAATCAAGTCGTGAATCTAAGATCCCGATCTAAAATAATTAACACTAGCACACCATGCAATCACACTCTCAAAAACATAAAGCTTAGCTAACTTCTGGAGAGAGTAGTCAGTACAAACAAGAACAAAATGGACGGACTTAGTCAATCCATCAACCACAACCCAAACCAAATCATTCTTAGTAGGTGTTAAGGGTAACCCACTAACAAAGTCCATTGCCACTCTCTCCCATTTCCATTGTGGAATTCGAATCAGTTGGAGCAACCTTGATGGAAACGAATGTTCAGCTTTAACCTGCTAGCAAGTCAAACATTTAGATACAAATTCAGTCACTTCACGTTTAAGACCCGTCCACCAATACACTTCCCTCAAATCATGATACATCTTAGTACTACCAGGATGCATAGCATAAGGGCTGCTATGTGCTTTTTGAAGTATGGATTTGTCTCAAATTCTGATCATTAGGCACACAATATCTCTCTTTAAAGCACAAAATTCCATCAGAATTAATCCCAAAGTCCTCAGTCAAACCATCCTCAACCTGTTTAAATCGAGGTGTTAGAGTTTCATCTAAACTCTGTTTATCCTTGATTTCTTGAACTCATGCAGGCTTTACCTGCAATTCAGCCAAGATACCACCATCATCAAAAAGACTCAAGCGAGCGAACATATCCCTCAAATCAGACATTGCCTTTTTGCTCAAGGCATCAGCCACAACATTGGCTTTTTCGAGGTGATACTCGATAGTACAGTCATAGTCCTTTAACAACTCAATCCACCTTCACTGCCTCAAATTAAGTTCTTTATAAGTGAGGAGATATTTGAGACTCTTGTGATCGGTGTAAATAATACACTTCTCACCATACAAGTAGTGTCTCCAAATTTTGAGAGCAAAAACAATAGCTACCAACTCCAAATCATAAGTGGGGTAATTATATTCATGTGGCCTAAGTTGTCTTGAGGCATATGCTACAACTTTACCATCTTGCATTAGAACACAACCAAGCCCAACATGCGAAGCATCGCTATACACAACATATTCCTTACCAGATTTCGGTTGAATTAAGATGGGAGCTTTTGTCAACACAGACTTCAACTTTTTGAAACTGGCTTGCTGTTCGCCTTCCCACTTAAATGGAGCATTATTCTTCAATAGCTTAGTCAATGGGGCTGCTATCAAGGACAAACCCTCGACATACCTTTGATAGTACCCAGCAAGACCCAGAAAACTCTGAATTTTTAAAACATTCTTCGGTTGCTTCCAATCTAGGATAGCTTCAACCTTCCTTAGATCTATAAAAATACCCTCAGCTAATACCATATGACCCAAAAAAATCACTTCTTTCAACCAAAATTCACACTTACTAAGTTTGGCAAAAAGTTATTTTTCATGGAGTATCTGTAAAACCACTTTTAAATGCTCATAATGCTCGATTTTTTACTTCGAGTACACAAGAATGTCATCAATGAAAACCACTATGAACTGATCAAGGAAAGGTTGGAAGATACGATTCATAAGATCCATGAAGGCTACTGGTGCATTAGTCAACCCAAAAGGCATGACAAGGAACTCGTAATGTCTCTAAGGAGTCCGAAAAGCAATTTTTGGAATATCAGATTCTTTCACTTTGAGTTGGTAATACCCAAATCTTAAGTCAATTTTGGAAAATACATTTTCACCTCTAAACTAATCGAATAGGTGATCAATCCTTGGTAGAGGGTACTTATTCTTGATAGTTAATTTATTCAGTTGTCGATAATCGATGCATAACCGTAAGGTTCCATCTTTCCTCTTCACAAATAAAATAGGTGCAACCCATGGCAAAACACTGGGTCTAATAAAACCCCTATCCAATAGTTCTTGCAACTGCACCTTCAATTCCTTAAGTTCTTTCAGTGCCATCCGGTAGGGAGCGATGGACACCAGTGCCGTTTCCAGCAGCAACTCAATTCTGAATTCTAGTTCCCCCTTTGAAGGTAACCTTTGCAGTTCATCGGGAAATACATCAGGAAGTTCCCTTACTATACGAATACCTTCAACTATAGGGGCAATGAAGCTTGCATCTCGAACATAAGCCAAAAATGCTTTGTACCTTTTTCGAACCATCTTTTTTGCTACTAAAGCAAAGATTACATTGGATAGATAATTTCGACATTCCCTTACCATGATAACTTCTTTCCCAGACTCAGTCACGAAAGTCACCCTTTTCAATGAACAATCTAATCGAACTTGATGCTCAACCAACAAGTCCATCCCCAAAATCAAATCAAATTCATTGAAAGGAAGTTCTATCAAATCGGCAAGGAATACCTCTCCTTGAACCTCTAAAGGGCATCTTTTATAAACTTTATTTACAAGTGCGGAGGATCCTAAGGGACTAACTACAATTACAATGTTTTTTGTTTCCTCTACCCCAATCCCCAATTTTATAGCCACATTACAAGCAACATACGAATGTGCAGATCCTATGTCAATCAAAGCAAAATAGGGTATCAAGTAAATAGTAAAGGTACCTGCTATGACATCAGCCACATCTCTATCCTCTCGGTGCCTAGCTGCATAAACCAAGGTAGGTTGTCTCGCCTAAACTCGATTTGCACCTTGAGCTAGTGCTCTCTGACTGTACTTACCATTCCCATATCAAATCTAATTACTACCCCTCTGAGCACCCTGATTACCTCTATGATTTTAAACCCCAGCTAGGCCTTGATTTTGAGCCGAATCTTGCACCTAATATTGACGATGAGGATAATCCCTAATCTTATGCTCTATAGAACCACATACCAAACAAGCACCCATCCTCCTACAACACTCACCTAGATAGTGCCTCTGACAATACTGGCAAACCTGAATCTTCCCTTCTCTAGGGTCCATTGCTTCCCTATTCTGTGGGGGCCTAGCCTTCCTGGCCTACTTAACAGGTCTCAGATTTGGGCCAGTAGGGCCTGTTTCTCTTTTTAGTTGATCCCTTTGTTTCCCTTTCCTTTTTCACTTCATGCATTTAATCTCCTTAATAATCTTTGTCTTCTCGACCAAAGCTCAAACGCACGCTCTTGGTGTGGAGCTACCTGAACTTTGAGGTCATACCTTAGACCTTCTTGAAAACAAAAACTCTTTTCCTGCTCAGATGCTACCATACTAGGTGCATAGCGGCTTAAGCTTAGAAATTCTACGTCATACTCAGAAACTATCTTGTCTTCTTGTTTAAGTTCAATAAATTCCAACCGTCGCACTTCCACATAGCGATGGCCCACATAGTTACCCTAAAAGGCCTCCTGAAAATAAGCCCAACCAATATGCTATGGCAACGTTCCTCTAATCACTGATTGCCACCACTGATATGCCTTATCTCTCAACAGTGACACGACACCCTTAAGTTTCTGCTCAGGAGTGCATTTCAAATCCTCTAAAATTCATTCAATGGTTTCCATCTAGTATCCAGCCATAGTAGGAGTAGTTCCAGAAATACCCCTAAATAATTCTGCTCCATTAGAGTGAAGCCTTTCAGCAATCGTCCCACGACTAGCACCTCCTATTAGAGCCCTAACAACCCTATTCAAAGCCCTCAATAAAGCCTGTGTTACTTTATCATTCCTAACATGGTCATCATTAATATTCCCATTTTCTATATTTCCACCCTCAGTAGTGGGTTTACTGTTAACCACAATCTGTTCATTATCCAGTTCTAGCCCTAACGATGTAGCTGACTCAACTGGAGCCCTTAGAGGTTGCCCCTATGGCCACTCCTACCACGAGTTATCATTCCACATGCATTCATTTTGGTGTTTTATAGATCTAAAATTTTACAAGTAAGAGCTTTTAGTACCTTATTTTAGTCATTTACACTATCACATTTTATAATTCTTTTATAAAATTTTTATGCAATAGTCTATATAGTCTTAATAGATTTTCAGTACTGTTTTTATGGACTTGGCATCGGACCTGCGGACTTTGTCATTTCATGTATAAAACATTTTCTAAATCCATTGTGGTTTGTTTATCCTAAATTTTCCCTTTTCATGTATGCATGCATTTAAACTAACTTAAGTAGATTTAAAATCTCAGTCCGAGGTTTTGAACCAAGGCTTTGATACCACTAAATGTAACCTCCCAAACTTGGCCTAGACGTTATGGTCAAATAGGGAAGGCCACATTGGACACCTTAGTGTCGAACCTACCTTAACGATAGTTAAAAATCTTCAAGTACTTTTTATAAAATCGTGGTTTCTATTGCTAGATTTGGAAAACATCCATTTACTTAGTCCAACCATGCTTAGGTCAAATTAGCGAATTAGATGAGTTTTTGTAAAACTTTACTGACAATGTTGCCTTTGAAAAACCATTTGGTTAACTTCTTAGCAGTGAAAATGTACCATTACTAGTCAAATTATTAATTTAGCCATATATCATGCATAGTCCATTTCAACATATTTATAAAAATCGTGTATTTATACCAAATATGCGTGTCATGCATGCATGAAAAACCCTAAAATCTTGAATAGTCCCAAACCACAGTTTAAAGAAACTTTACAATCAAAAACCAAAAAATAATAAAATAACCAAAAAATCATAATTAAATTAAAATAATATGACGAAGTAAAGTTCAAAGTCCTCCGTACGTCCGAATGCCAATTTTGATCCTACGTTTGATCATTACCTGAGAAGTTGAGATAAGTATTAAGCATTCATAAAGGCAATTTCATAGAGGTACCAATAACACAATCAAACATTATCAATAATAATTTTCAAATGAACATGTGAGATCCTACCCATATCATCCGCTACACACCACGAGTTCCCCAGAACCCGTCTGCCAAACTCCAATGTATGTGAGCAATGCTCGATGTGATAAAACCACCAATAATCAATAATGTAGTGAAACTACCAAATAAATAATATGATACAATCGCCAATCCCCTTGGTACTCCAAAATGCAGTGCACTGACTAAAAATATATTAGGACTTAATATGCTACCAGTACTCCACGGAACTCCTCTGTCAACCACAAAATCACATCTCAATGCACATTCAATATGTCATACAAATTCATACTTAATCATATTTCAATATTTTTCACATTTATTTGACATGTTCAACATGTCCTCAATAATCACATACTTTCAGAAAAAGGAAGTAGTGTTCCAATTTTCAAATTACCATTAAAATGGTATCTATTGATATTGTTCAATTCACATACTTTACAAATTTCATTGTGCACAATAGCAACCTCACACATATATATCATAGTAAATATTTCATGCATTTAAATCATGTACAAACCTAATATCTCAACATTTCATACCATTCAATAAGACATTCTCATATCATGCAATATAATTATGCATAAAAATTTCAATTACATATTCATACAATCAAACTAGCAATTTTGCCAATACATCAATCTTTTAAGGCTCGAAACGTACCTGGTTCAGCCACTCGCAAAACTAATATTTTGGCTACTATGCCAAACCAATCAACAAGATAATTTATCAAATATAACATGACATTTATCATTATCAAACAAATTTTACAAGTTTAGGATCCACACCTTATTTTTTGATTTCTCGTAGCATCCTAGTGAATCTTCCAATTTTCCTTAATAAACCTTTATACAATCCTGATTGATTGTTTAATGTCACAACAATAACAAGCAAGCGAACACTATTGATGGAAGTATAGTAGATAAACGTGAGTCTATTGGATATCGATCCCATAGGGATGGTAGTCTTTTGTCTATTAATGTCGGTGCAACAACTAGATGGAAATGAGATAAATTGTGAGAATAGTTGTTGATGCAATAACTTGAAAAAAATAAAACAAAATATGATAATGATAAACTAGAATCCCAACATGAATCTTCAGCAGAATACTAACTGCTCACAAGGTATAAAAAGACAGGTGATTGTCGAAGCAATAAAGTTCAATGTATATCTTACCCAACGTCATTTCTCTATTTAATCCGAGACTTAAACATGCATACTAACCTCACCTTCCAATGATGGCAATACAGTACTATTAAGAACAAGTGACTAGATTCCTCTAATCCTTACTCAACTTCCGTTGTAATGCTTGTTGGCTCAAACTGTCACTGTACTTTCCAGTGTCAATGACTGCAATAACACTTCCGTGTTAAAAAAACATTCAAACCCCATGATTAAACAATAAAAGAAATATTGAATAAGATAAAATTTAATTAAGAATTCATGTGTACTTCCATACAAACAAAAAACAAAGAATAATCACCAACACTCATAAAGAAATAAGAAAGAATCGAGTGGAAAATACTATTCCTAGACAACTCGACTGCATCTTTGTATTCCCTCTTGCCTCGCACTTAGGTCTTCTCGTCAGAAGCTAGCCTGTATCTGGTTTTCACGTTGGCTCACCTGTGAGAGGCTTAAGCTGCCATGGCCGCAAGCTTCAAGGTAGGATGATGAAGATGATGATTCGAAAAAAAGAGCTAGCTTTTTCTCTTACGTCCACCTTTTATGTCCTCCTCCAACAGTACAAGTGTCCTTTCATCAAAATTATTCTGTCCTTGTATGTACAGGTTGGTTATACCATACTAGATAGCTCACGCAATTTTAGTTCTTATCTACACAGTTATCAAGTGCAGCGACAATTCTGGACGCAATCTGGAATTCACTCATGCAGCGACATTAATGCAAAAAGATATCAAAATTAAAAATAAAATAGGCTAGGATTCACTGAGTTATAAAATGCAATTTACTAAACTGAAAATACTAAAATGTATGCTAAGGATAACTAAATGGGAACAATTTAACCAATAAGTAAGGGGGAAACCTAAGTTCTTTCTAGTGCTAGTAGATCATAAACTAAAATTCAGTACAAATTCAATCAGTTTCCACTTAACCAACTCCCAGTTACCCACTTATGGGTTCAAACAAATTTTCAAATTAATAACTATTTTACAAATTCAACTAGTTCGGTTCCTTATCTTGTATCAATGTGAACCATACGTATGATCGTTCTTTGGCTTTACGGTTGATTTGAGGCATTTGAGTCAGCACCTAATTACATAATATGCTGGAAAATTAGTAGCTAATAATTATTCAATTCCTTCATCTAATCAATCCATAACATTTACCCTACAACTATGTCAAAACAACAATTAATTTTACACTTAGTTACACTTACGCTTCCTGATTTGTGAGTTTCGAATGCCCAAACGATCAAGAATGTTTTCCCTAATTTACTCAGGTTTAGTAGCTGATTTGGAGGGTTAAAGAACTCAAATTAAAGCTGGAATTAATTGGGCAAGATTCAAGAAACAAAATAGCCCCCTATTCTACACATATGCGCACGCACCACCATCCATGGTGGCCAAAATTGGGGCTAAATTTTAAAATGGTTTGAGGCCTTATTAAAATATGGAAAACTACCTTTAAAAAAATTAAAATCCCCTAAATTCTAGATCTAGAAATTTAGGTTTTTAACGGACAAGTTTAATTAAGAAATTGAAGAGAAACGAGACCTTACGCAAGCTAGTTGAGAGAAACAGCAGTGGCACTTTCTAGGCAATGTTTGGGATTGATCATGGAGTTAAAAATTTTAGATTCGAGGCTGATTTAATTGAGGAAAAATTGCGAGAATATATTAAAAGAGATGGTGCAAAATCTTGGAGCAAAAAATAGAAGAAGAAGATGGTAAAAGGGAGATGAAGAGAGGGAAAGGGGGTTAGGGACGGTTAAGGTAGAAGAAAGGTGATAGAGGGTTGTGCGCGGACCCAGATCGAGCTTGTCAAGTCACGAGAAAGTCCAACGAAAATTAGAGACACTTGGGCTGAAAACGAAAATAGAAAATTAACCTTAGAAGCAAAAGGTATATAAAGAAACACCCCAAAACAAGAAAGGATCAGCCAAGAGTCAAAACACTTATTAATAAGGTTTCTTGGAAGCAAAGAAAATGAAATTTAACTGCAGGAAGGACTCCAAAGCTGAATCTGACAAGCAAAACACAAAACAGAAAATTAAACTCAAAAGACCAAGAAAACCAAATTGAAGTAGACGTAGGATACTTGGGCGGCAAGAAAGATTGAAAATTATGAATAAAGGTCGTTTCTTGATGCGAAAGAATGTTGCAAAATAGGTTCTTGAAGCTTGGAACAGCTGAAAATGCAACAAGAACAATTAAACCAAGTTAATCAACAATTCGACACAAACAAAAATAATTAAAGAAGAACAAACAGCAAGAAAGATAAAGAAAGTCCTAAGAAGCCTTGAAATCAAGAAAGATTTCACAACTCCCTTCAAACAACTCTAATCTACCCTCCAATGTAAAAACATGGTAAGAAGAAGGTTGAAGATGGCTCCCATAATCAAAAGATTGTTAAAACTACTTCTAAAGAAAACTCAAGAGAAAATTCTTGGAGAAAATCAAAGAGAATTCTCAATCAATAAAAATCTGATTTCAAAATAATGTATTTAAGGGTGGTTGGCCATGCCATATATATTGGCCTTCTAACTACTTTCTTAGCCCTACTAGGAAAACTAAAAAAAACCCTAATTGTTGACTTTCAAGGGGAATTTCGTCTAAGGCCTTTAAATGGGCCTCTTGGACTGAATTTTTACATAGAAATTTATTCATAAAGTCTAAAAATTAAAAGTAAGTATTTAAAGAATTAAAATTTTAGAAATTGGGCCACTTTGACAATTTGGCCTGATTTTCAACTAAGTCTAATTTAAACTTCTTGGTTGGGCTTAGAACATCTTATTGGGTCGTATCTTCAAGAACTTGGGCTTGTAATCCATTCTTTCCTGAAATTGGTTTGTTGATGCTCGTAACTGAGATCCAACGCTCTTTAGCTGTAAGATTCAGTTTCTTGGACCAAGATTTCCAAGATTTGAAATCTTGATTTTCTTGATTTTTGAAATCACTCAAAACAACAAAATTGGACCAAGATTCGGTTTCTTGATTTTCTTAAAACAAGAAAGTGAATCTTGATTTTCTTTTTCCTTTGTATACGCATCTAAGGCCTTGCTAATGAAGTCTTGAATGGTTCCATTTAGTTTCATACGTATTTTTCTGGCCTTTGACCTAGTTATTGGGCTTTGTGGTAATTTGAGTCCATCACGTTCTTGAGCTTGAGTTGGGCCTTTGTGAATCGTATCAAAAAGTGGTTAAAAGGTTGATTATTTTGATAAAAAAATGTATTTATACCTAGTTTTACTAGGCTTGGATGCCAACATATAAAGAAAATAAGGGAATTTACAAAAAAAAAATTTATTTTGTAAGAGTTGAGAGTTGAGCTTTTACCTCTAACTAACTTTCAAGCTTTCACATTTAATGACTAACCATTGGGTCAATTCCCTATTTTTGATATATTTCTAAATTTTATGGAGCTAAATTTGGGATGTTATAAGCCATTACACATGAACATAACTTATTTGAATTCATCATCTTCCTTAACATAACATGCTTTTGATGTAGCTCACCATTTCAATTCTTTTCATAAATGCATATCATGGTTCATATAGAACACTTCCATTCCTTTCCTTTTCATGCTTGTTGAACAATTTAAAATGATAGAGGGTTGCGTGCGGACCAAGATCGAGCTTGTCAAGTCACGGGAAAGTCCAACGAAAATAGAAAATTAACCTTAGAAGCAAAAGGTATATAAAGAAACACCAAAAACAAGAAAGAATCAGCCAAGAGACAAAACACTTATTAATAAGGTTTCTTGAAAGTAAAGAAAACGAAATTTAACTTCAAGAAAGACTCCAAAGCTGAATCTGACAAGGAAAACACAAAACAGAAAGTTAAACTCAAAATACCAGGAAAACCAAATTGAAGTAGAAGTAGGATACTTGGGCGGCAAGAAAGATTGAAAGTTATGAATAAAGGTCGTTTCTTGATGCCAAAGAATGTTGCAAAACAGATCCTTGAAGATTAGAATGGCTGAAAACGCAACAAGAACAATCAAACCAAGTTAATCAACAATTCAACACAAACAAAAATAATTAAAGAAGAACAAACAGCAAGAAAGATAAAGAAAGTCCTAAGAAGCCTTGAAATCAAGAAAGATTTCACAACTCCATTCAAACGGCTCGAATCTACCCTCCAATGTAAAAGCAGGGCAAGAAGAAGGTTGAAGATGGCTCCCACAATCAAAAGACTGTTAAAACTACTTCTAAAGAAAACTCAAGAGAAAATTCTTGGAGAAACTCAAAGAGAATTTTCAATCAATAAAAATTTGATTTCAAAATAATGTATTTAAGGGTGGCTGGCCATGCCATATATATAGGCCTTCTAACTACTTTCCTAGCCCTACTAGGAAAACTAAAAAAAACCCTAATTGTTGACTTTCAAGGGGAATTTCGTCCAATGCCTTTAAATGGGCCTCTTGGACTGAATTTTTACATAGAAATTTATTCATAAAGTCTAAAAATTAAAGGTAAGTATTTAAACAATTAAAATTTTACAAATTGGGCCACTTTGACAATTTGGCCTGATTTTCAACTAAGTATAATTTAAACTTCTTGGTTGGGCTTGGAACATCTTATTAGGTCGTATCTTTAAGAACTTGGGCTTGTAATCCATTCTCTCCAGAAATTGGTTTGTTGATGCTCGTAACTGAGATCCAACGCGCTTTAGCTGTAAGATTCAGTTTCTTGGACCAAGATTTCCAAGATTTAAAATCTTGATTTTCTTGATTCTTAAAATCGCTCAAAGCAGCAAAATTGGAACAAGATTCGGTTTCTTGATTTTCTTAAAAACAAGAAAGTGAATCTTGATTTTCTTTTTCCTTTGGATATACATCTAAGGCCTAGCTAATGAAGTCTTGAACGGTTCCATTTAGTTTCATACGCATTTGCCTGGCCTTTGTCCTAGTTATTGGGCCTTGTGGTAATTTGAGCCCATCACGTTCTTGAGCTTGAGTTGTGCCTTTGTGACTCATATCATCATCTCATTTGTTCCTTGTTCTCGATGGGAGATCGGCGAGGTTTTCAAGGTTTTCATCGCTTTCTCCAACTTGCATTGCTTCCATTCCTAACTGGTGGTGGTCGAGGTTGATTGGCATATTGCTTGGGAGCCAAGGGTGCGATGATCATTGATTTCAGAATAAGAGTGTTTGGAACAAAGGCAATCTGCAAATCGCATCAGGTGTGTAACCACCCCACTGTAACTGTAGAACGACAAAAGTCGAAAAGCTAAAATATGACGTTGAGACCACACGAGTGTGCGATCAGTCGTGTGGAAAGCCAAACTTGTGAATCATGGGCAATAAACTGTAGAGGCCTCCATGAGAATTTCCATGGGCTTAGTCGTAATAGGCCACGTTGGGCCAAAATAGGCCGTGTGGGCTCAATGGGCTTGTAGGCCCTATACGGATGAAATACACTATTTGTGGCAAATTCTGGACTGGGTTGTGTAGATCTCGTAACCGTGGTGAAAACTGGGTTGAACGGGCCGCACGAGTGTGTGGGCCCACTTAGGCCAAGTAATGGCCCTTGGGCCCATTTTCACTGTTATGACCTTTTAGGTTACCTGAGTCGCTCGAGGCGACTGCGGACCTTTCGAGAGGTCGATATCTACACCGAGACCCCGAAATACCCCATAGGGTAAAATGACCGAAATATCCTCATAGGGTAAATTGACTAAAATACCCCCATAAGGTAAAATGACCAAAATACCCCCATATGGTAAAATAATCGAAATACCCCCATAGGGTAAAATGACAGCAATACCCTTATAGTGTAAAATGACCAAAATACCCCCATGGGGTAAAATAATCGAAATACCCTCACAGGGTAAAATGATTGAAATACCCTTATAAGATAAAATGACCAAAATACCCCATAGGGTAAAATGACCAAAATACCCTCGTAGGGTAAAATGACTGAAATACCTCTGTAGGGTAGAATGACAAAAATACCCTGATAGGGTCAAATGACTGTTCTACCCCTAGGAGATGAAATGACCGTTATAGTCTTATGTTATGTATGGTTGATTTGTTCTATGATATATATATGACTATTACTGAGTATGACGTTCTGTATACATGTATGATTTATGACATGACATACTGCATGGGGTTGGGATACTGATATGGGAGAAGTATACTGTACTGGTGGCTTTGCCACATATATTGTTACTGGCAGCTTCGCTGCGATACTATTACTGACAGCTTTGCTGCGATATTGGTGTGTTGGCTGGATGGGTCGATTTTATCCCCACATGGTGTGTTGATGGTACGGAGTGGTGTGTTGGTTGGCTTAGGATAGGCTGCATTATTGCACTGTACTGGTTACTGTATTGGGCTAAGGCCTACACTATTACTATGTTGGGATAAGGCCCACACTGTACTGTTACTAAATAGGGCTCAGGCCTAGACTATTACTGCATGTTGTAGGCTGACTGTTTGGTAGGGGATTACACACTGAGTTTTTGTAAACTCACCCTTTCCTTTTAACTGTACAGGTAATCCTCAGTTGTAGGCGGTTCGGTGCTGCTAGGGACTCGATGATGGCCACACAACTGCATCAACTTTTGTTTTTAGCTTTTAATTTATAAGTAGAATTTGTTTTACTTAATTTTAACTTTATTTACCAATTTACTTATTTAGCCCTTATTTAACACCAAAATTTCATCAATACCTAGCCAAATACATCCACTAACCTCATTAATGGTCTAATTACAATCTAAGTCCTTTCCCTTTAAATTTCTATAGCTATTTGATACTTTTAGCTAATCGAACTCCACTTTTGCACTTTTACAATTTAGTCCCTTTCACTTAATTAAACATGCAAATGTCAAAATTTCTTAACAAAATTTTTATACGAGATAGCTAACATACTGTAACAGCCCGTTTTCAATGGTGTTAGAAATAGTGGTTTCATGGCCACCAAATTTGACGAGTTAATTGTGACTTTCAAAAGGTTTTTGTTTTATAAGCGATTTATTAAGTTCAAGTGATATGACCCTAAGGTCAAGTGGTTTTAGAATTGAGGTATTGGGACCTCATTTTTATAAATCGAGTCGTAATTTTTTTTATAAATATTTACGAAATGTAATTAAGGTGGTATTAAAGTTTTGTTGGAAAATTTTATCATTTCGATAGTTCATTAAGCAAAAAGGACTAAATCGTAAAAGTTGAAAAAGTCAATCTCTATTAGTTTAAATGTGTCAATTGATTAAAGAATTATAATTCGAGGGCCATAATGGGTAAATTATCCATTCTTAAGTTGGTGGAAGGTTAAAGCTTTATGTTCTTTTAATTTTACATGTGATTTTTATATTATAATGTTATTATTAAATAAAAAAGATAAAATAAAGAAATAAAAGTTAATAAAATAAGAAAACAAAGGTTTTCTTCTTTATTTGACATCTTCATCACCGAAACACCATGGCAAGAAGAACCAAGGTTCAGCCATGCTTCAATTCATGCATGGTAAGTCATTTTTCACCTATTTTAAATAATTTTTATGTTTTTGAGATAATTGCAACTAGGTCCAGCTAGCCCGTACCTTCGATTTTGAAACTGTTAGATATTTTGAATCTTTCCATTGATGAATTTTATGATTTTTGATGTTAGATGATGAATTTGGAATGTTGATGTATATTTAAAAGTATTTTGTTAAGTGATTTCGATAAATTTTTTGATTAGGGAATAATTCGTTAAATTTAAAAAAATTACAAGGATTTAATGTGAAATTATTGTATAAATGAGATGTTTTGAATACTATGAACATTTAGCTACCTTGGGTTTTTATTAAAAATGGTTAATTTGCATGTTTTGGGCTTAGAGACTAAATTGAATAAAAGTAAAACTTTAGGAGCAATTTTGTAAAAATATAAAAATGACCATATTGTACGAAATGAATTTTTTATTATTTAAATTAATATATTGAATGAAATTATTAATTTAAATCAAGATCAGGTGGAAAATCGAGGAAAATGAAAAATTTCCAAAATGCCCCTAAACCTTTGTATTTCTGCAATTTAGCCAGGTAAGTTATTGTGAAATGTATTCTGTATAATTTTTATTAAAGTGAATGTAATAGGTGATTATATTGTGATTAAATCAATATATATATGTTAGTATGCAATTTATCGTGTTATGAAACGATGTAAATCCAACGACGTACGATAATTATCGAGTCTCGTTTGAACTTTAGGAATTTGTATGATACAAATGACATGTCATTAGGGTTACTGATTTTAGCTCGTATGAGCTTACCGCTACTTAGCTCACATGAGCTTACTGTTATTCAGCTCGGTGGAGCTTATCGTTATTCAGCTCGAAGGAGCTTACCGTTTACAACTCATAAGAGCATACTGATTTAGAGCTCGTATGAGCATATATGTACAAGATTGACGGATTATAGTTTAATACACCTCGTGTGTGCTACCCAAGTATCCAATGATATTCTAAATGGTTGAACGAGAAATGTTCTGTTACGAGACGATATGAGTTCGATATGAACTAATAAAGGTACCTACATGAAATACATGGAAATGATGGTACATGATATGTTGATATGTTGAAATGGATGATATATGTATTTGAAGAAACGGTAAGAGAATGATATGTATCATGACATGTACATATATGCATATCTTTGATATGTTGATACATGGAAATCATGTAAGTTGAGACGAGTAATAAACTCAAGTGTGACATGTTGAGAAAATAAGGTTATCAATGATGAATTTATATGAAATATCCTCAAGTATGCTAACATGTTTTGCCATTTGATACTTAGGCAATTGCCAAGCTATTGCTTAAATGGTATTATGTTTACTTATAAGTTGTATTAAAATGGTAAGTGCTTAAATGAAAATTTTCTTGTGCTCATGAAAAAGTGGTAAGGTTTAAATTATGCAATTTCTTATGAGATGGCTTATCATGTGATTAATTCGAAAATGGCTATGTTTAAATGCACTAGCTTGTGGCTATGGTTGAATGATATGCTTATGACTTGTGTGTTATGCATATGGAACGGGTGTGGAAAGTAATGCAGTGCAAATGAAAATAAAGAAATTTGGAAGAGTTTAAAGTTGTTTAAAATCCTACTATGCTAGGAATAATATGTATAAGTGATGCTGTGGATTTAATCATTTTTTGAGTTGTTGAATTTAGTTTCATGAATCGTGTGGTATCGGTATATGATTATTCTTGATATGTATAAATTTCATATTGGAAAGGATTAACATAATTAATGTTTATACAAGCTTACTAAGCATTCATTACTTACGTAGTTATTTTTCTTTACTTTTTAGATTATCAGAAGTTCAATCGGGTTGGAAGCTTATCGAAGTTATATCAAACCATCTATTAGTTCTATCGGTACTTTCGGATGTTTTGGTTTTGGTTATAATGACATGTATAGGTATTCTGTTTAACATTGGCTTATGTATTTGAATGTTAAAATGGCTATTTGACTTGGTTGAGTTTTGGTATATTGATGGTATAATGGCAAAGTTTGGCATGTATGTGAGTAGCCTTATTATGGTTACTTTTTGGCTTGTTTGTTTGAATGATAAAAGATGAAATGATAATTGAATATGCATATGGCATATATGTTTTATGATATGTGGTATATGTGGTGATTTGGTACCTTGTTATGTATTGGTATTTTTGTTAATTGATATGAGTTAAAGAATGGCATTTTGGTACCAAATGGTTTGTTTTTTGGTATGTAAGATTTATGGTATGTATGGATGCAAATCAAATTGGAAGTTAGTTGTTTATTTTGACCAAATGGAGTACTTGGTTATACATGTTTGTAAGTTGTTATTTGAGATGCCTATGTGCATATTGGTTGAGTGTGGTTATACTATATGTATAAAGCTAGATTATGCATGATTTTGGTGCCTTGCTATGGTTGGTATACATGTGCATTTTTTACTGTAGGTACATGCCTTGTTGAGTAAGAAAAATAGCTTGTAAAATAACCTATTTTTGTATACATGGACAGAGACAAGGGCATGTGTCTCAGCCGTGTGTGACACACAGCCAGGTGACATGGCCATGTGTCCCCTGTAGCTTGTAAAGTTTTGTAAGTCAGTATGTTAACATGGCCTAGAACACAAGTGTGTGGCTTGGCCGTGTGACCCAAGTCAATATACTCACACAGGCACGGACATGGGCTGGGACACGGTCGCATGTCCCTATTTCAAATGCCCACACAACCTAAGACATAGGCATGTCTCTTGGTCATGTGAGTCACACGGCCTAGCCACACAGCCGTGTGACCCCTATAGTTTTGAAAATTTTAAGTGTTTCCAAAAAATTCTCTAAGTTTTTGATTTAGTCCCGATTTGTTTCTAATGTGTATTTTGGTCCTCGAGGTCTCATATAAGAGAGAATATGTATGATTTTTATTGGTTTTTGACATGAATGGTGTATGATTTGAAAGGTTTGCATTTTCTATTTGTTTGATTTGTAAACTCTGGTAATACTCTATAACCCTATTCTGGCAACTATATGGGCTATAGGTGTTACATTTATTGGAATCAGAGTTATGGTTTAATTGATTCTCAGACTGAACATAGTATGTGTGAAGCCTAGAAATACATGTCATTATATAACCTGTAATAGTGTGATAACTTCCGACGTTGATGTGATTTATTTCATTTTTAGACAGAGATGCTTTCCAACTGAGCTAATTCCGATAATGCTGAAAGCGATACTCAAGTATCTTAGTAAAAATGTTGCTTATGATGAGTTGAAACTCATAAACGTATGAATAAAAGTTCATAATATTATGTTGATGATAAATGTTATATGTGTGTATTTATGATAGTCAAATTTTGAGGCTTTACGACCTTCACCCCCTCTCCTATACGTCTAATACAACGAAAGTCACAAGATTTATATTGATTAAGTTCACAAGTTTGAAACCAAAGAGTTCAATGGCTGAATGATTAATAATGCAGTCAGAGCTGAGAATGGGTTAGCAAGTAAAGACAGTTCTAGAAGAGATATCAGATTTTTCTGAAGATCATTTAGATTATACAATGTTGTTGTTAAAGAAGAAGTTAATCTCGACTAATCTACTTATTCAGGTATGGTATCTAAAGAATGGGTTAACCGAAATTTATTCTGAATTGATTTCTTTAGTGAATGGGATAATGTGGGATTATTGATGATTGTAGTAGTCAGTGGAATAAGGTTTAAATTGCAAAGATATTTTAATGCAGCGAGTACAGTCTAGCATCTTATGATGGACTCTTTGAGGTATTATATATGTTATTTTATTTTTAAAGATATATTCAATTGTTTATCGTTAGATGTGATTCTTATCATATGAGAATGCTAGCTAACCATAATGTTAGACGGAAGTATTATTAGTCTGGTTGATTTATGATCATCATTGCTCTATATTTCCTTGGCATTCTATTTCATTATATTTGGTAGAAAATTTGACGGTACTATTCATATGATGCTATTATTCTGTTTCTACTGGTTGCTACTCTGCTTTATATATATGCAAATTATGTTGTCTCTGCCAGTGTGTATGAGCGGTGTTCTTCTTCTGGATTTTCTCTAAGGAATAGTCGAGCTCTTTGATAGAGGATTGTGCGCGGACCAAGATCGAGTTTGTCAAGTCACGGGAAAGTCCAACAAGATCTATAGATACTTGGCTGAAACAACAAACAGAAAATAGAAAGTTAAACTCAAAAACCCAGAAAACCAAATTGAAATAGAAATAGGAGACTTGGACGGCAAGAAAGGTGAAAAACTATGAATAAAGAACGTTTCTTGATGCCAAAGAATGTTGCCAATATAGATCTTGAAGTTTGGAATGGCTGAAACACAACAAGAATAATAGAACAAGTTAATCAATAATTCAGCACAAGCAGAAAAAATTAAAGAGGAATAAACAGCAAGAAAAATAAAGAAAGTCCTAAGAAGCCTTGAAATCAAGAAAGATTTCACAACTCCCTCCAAACGGCTCCAGTCTACCCTCCAATGTAGAAACACAGCAAGAAGAAGGATGAAGATGGCTCCCAGAATCTAAAAGATTGTTAAAACTACTTATAAAGAAAACTCAAGAGCAAATTCTTGGAGAAAACTCAAAGAGAATTTTCGATTAATAAAATATGATTTCAAAGTTGTTATTTTCTAAGGGTAGCCGGCGAAGCCATATTATAGGCCTTCTAACTATTTTCCTAACCCTACTAGGAAAACTAAAAAAAACCCTAATTATTAACTTCAAGGGAAATTCGGCCAAGGCTTTTAATGGGCCTCTTGGGCTAAATTTTTACATAGGAATTTATTCATAAACTTAAAAAATTTTCGTCAGGGAGAAGAGTTGTAACAGCCTATTTTTTAGTGGTGTTGATGTCATTTGTTTTGGCTATTCGTTGCCTAGCCTTCTCGTGTAAGGATTTCACCAGCTCAGCTTTCTGTTCGCCATCTAAATTAACAATATGTTCTAGTGGTAATGGCGCAAGGTCAGGTACTATTACTGGGTTAAAACCATAAACAAGTTCAAATGGTAAATAGCTAGTTGTAGAATGAATAGATCTATTATATGCAAATTCAACAAATTGTAAACATTCTTCCCAATTTTTAATGTTCTTTCCCACAACATATCGTAATAAGGCTCCTAAAATTCGATTGACTACCTGATACGAGTCACAAAGGCCCAACCCAAGTTCAAGAACGTGATGGGCTCAAATTACCACAAGGCCCAATAACGAGATCAAAGGCCCGACAAATGCGTTCCAAACTAACTGGGACCATTCAGGAGTTCATTAGCAAGGCCTTAGATGCGTACACAAAACAACGAGAAAATCAAGATTCACTTTCTTGTTTTCAAGAAAATCAAGAAATCGAATCTTGGCCCAATTTTTTGTTTAGAGCGATTTCAAGAATAAAAAAATCAAGATTTCAAATCTTGGAAATCTTGGTCCAAGAAACCGAATCTTGTAGCCAAAGCGTATTGGATCTCCGTCACGAGCATCAACAACTCAATTTCGGTAAAAGATGGATCACAAGCCCAAGTTCTTGAAGGCAAGGCCCAATAAGAATATTCCAAGCCCAATCAAGAGATACACCCATATTTAGTTGAAAATCAGGCCAAATTGTCAAATGGCCCAATTTGTAAACATTTTAATTGTTAATTTAAATTTTAGGCTTTAGGAATGTTACATGTTAAAATTTGGCCCAAAATAGTCCATTTAAGTGCATGGCCGAATTTGCCTATTATTTTTATTAATTAGGTTTAATTTTTAAGTTTTGTAATAAGATTAGGATTAGTCTAAGGCCTATTTAAAGGCATGGCCGGCCACCCTTGTATTCACTACTTAGAATTTTATTGAATTTTAAGATTTGTTGAGTGCAGAATTTTCTTTGAGGTTTTCTCCAAGAATTCTCTCTTGAGTTTTCTTTAGAAGTTGTTTTAACAATCTTTTGATTGTGGGAGCCATCTTCAACCTTCTTCTTGCCATTGATATTCTTTGGAGGGGAGATTAGAGCCGTTTGAAGGGAGTTGTGAAGTCTTTCGGGATTTCAAGGCTTCTTAGGATTTATCTTTAAATTATTTGCTATTCAATTTCTTTTCTTTAATTCTGCTTGTGCCGAATCTTTATCTAAACTATTTGCTGTTCTTGTTTTGTTTCCAGCCCTATTCGACATTAAAGATTGATCGACATCTTTCCTTTGGCCACAAGAATTGATCTCCGATTCATCTTTCCCAATTATTCTTGTGGAATTTCCCTTCAAATACTGGTTGAGATCGGTTTGCTGTAATTTGAAATTGGTTTGCTGTTTTAGAAATTTAATTCGTTTTAGATTCGTTTGGGAAGTTTTAAAACTCTTCTTGATAACCAAAAATCAATCTTCTTTCAGATTTTCATTTTAATTTCTTACTGTCCAAATTTCCTTAATTCAATTTGTTCTTTTACCGAATTAACTCTTCCTCTTGTTGCCTTGGACAGATTCGGCTGGTTTAAGGATTTGTTGGGAGTTTATTCATGAGTTCTTGTCGTCTAAATTTCCTAATATTAGATGTTTCGATTCTTGATTTGTTCTTTGTTATTTTAGGGTTTTATTCCAGATCTTGAAATTTCCAGATTTAATCATTGTGCTGCGTTTTTCAGATCCAAGTGTTTAAAGCTTTCGTAGGAGTTTCCAGTGACTTGACAACTCGATCTTGGTCCACGCGCAACCATCTATCACTACCTCAGTTTGGCCATTGGTTTGGGGGTGACATGTAGTTGAGTACAGTAATTCTGTACCAAGCTTACCCCACAATACCTTCCAAAAGTGGCTAAGGAATTTGACATCTCTGTCGAAAACAATTGTTTTAGGGATGCCATGAAGTTTTACCACCTCTGTAAAAAATAAGTCTGCCACATGTGTAGCATCATCTGTTTTGTGACAAGAAATAAAGTTTTCCATCTTGGAAAACCTGTCAACAACAACAAATATACTATCTCTTCCTTTCTTAGTTCATGGCAAACCTTGAATAAAATTCGTGGATAAGTCTACCCATGGTGAAGTAGGAATCGGCAAAGGAGTGTAAAGACCGTGAGGCATTACGTTAGATTTTTCTTGTTTACATGTGATGCACTTAGAACATACCTTTGCGACATCCTTCTTCATATGTGGCCAATGGAAGCATTCTTAAAAGATGCCTAGTGTTTTGGTCACTCCAAAATGTCCCATTAAACCCCCACTATGGGCCTCATGAATCAATAAGTCTCGTATGGAACAATTTGGTATGCACAACCTGTTTACACGAAAAAGAAATCCATCTACAAGGTAAAACTTTTCAAAAGTAGTATTTTCATAATTACTATAGATATGGCCGAAATCAACATCATCAGTATATAACTGTTTAATATGTTCAAACCCTAATACTTTAGCATTTAATGTAGTTATTAAAGTATATCGTCTAGACAAAACATCCGCAACTACATTATCTTTACCTGTTTTATATTTTATCACATAAGGGAATGTTTCAATAAATTCCACCCATCGGGCATGTCGTTTACTCAACTTACCTTGTCCCTTTAACCATTTAAGGGATTCATGGTCTGTATGAAATACAAATTCATTAGGCAGCAAGTAATGTTGCCATACTTGAAGTGCACGGACCAATGCCAAAAGTTATTTATCATAAGTTAAATAATTTAATTGTGCACCATTCAATTTTTCACTAAAATAAGCAATTGGCTGCTTATCTTGTATTAAAACGGTGCCAATGTCAATTCCTGAAGCATCACACTCAAGTTCAAAAGTGTTAGTAAAATCAGGTAATTTAAGAAGAGGAGCAGAACACAACTTAGCTTTTAGGGTTTGAAAAGCCTTTTCTTGAGTTTCACCCCATTTGAAACCCACTGATTTTTTAATAACTTCTGTCAATGGGGCAGCAATAGTGGAGAGATCTTTCACAAATCGTCTATAAAAACTAGCTAAACCATGGAAAGATCTCACCTCAGTTATCGATTTAGGAGTTGGCCACTCCTTGGTTGCCTTAACTTTGTCCTCATCGGCATGAATACCTTGAGCACTAACTATGAAACCTAAAAATATTAGCTTATCACAGCAAAATGTGCATTTATCAAGGTTGGCAAACAATTTTTCAGCTCTTAGAATGTCTAAAACCGTTCTAACATGGAAAACATGATCATTTAATGTTGTTGAGTAAATTAAAATGTCATCAAAGTAAACTACTACAAATTTACCCAAGTGAGGCCTTAAAACGTGATTCATTAATCTCATAAATGTACTCGGTGCATTAGTAAGGCTGAAAGGCATAACTAACCATTCATATAATCCAAATTTTGTTTTAAAGGTTGTTTTCCATTCATCCCCTTCCCTCATTTGAATTTGATGATAACCGCTTTTTAAATCAATTTTAGTGAATATAGTTGAACCATGTAATTCATCAAGCATTTCATCAAGTCAAGGAATTGGATGTCTGTACTTTACCGTTATTTTGTTGATTGGACGACAACCAACACACATTTGATACGTACCATGTTTCTTAGGTACCAATAAGACAGGAACGGCACAAGGGCTTAAGCTTTCACGAATGTACCCTTTGTCTAATAAATCCTCAACTTGCCTTTACAATTCCTTTGTCTCCTCGAGATTGCTTCTATAGGCTGGTCGATTTGGTATTGACGCTCCGGGTACTAAGTCAATTTGGTGTTCTATCCCACGTAAAGGTGGTAAACCTTTAGAAGCCTCACTAAAAATATCCTCATAATCCTGCAAAAGACATTGAAACACACTAGGCGAATTTTCGTTAATGTTAGATAGAGATAAATAGTTTTGCCTAAACCTCACAAGGATACAAGGCTGTTTATTGTGTTGGGCTCCCCGCACATCATTTTTTGTTGCAAATAAATTTTTCACTCTAGTTTTACCACTTGCGGATTCACTCACCTTTGGGACATTTAAATTTTGACTTTTTTCACTACTAGCCTCTTTTCTCTCTGTCTTTTTTATTTGTCCTTTCTCCCTTACCCCCTCACAAAATTTCATCATTTTTAATTTATCTTTATATACATCATTGGGATTTAAAGGAGAAAAAGTGAATTTCGGCCTTTAAACACAAGATAGTATCTATTGAGCTTACCTTGGTGTGTAACATCATGATCAAATTGTCAAGGCCGTCCAAGGAGCTAGTGTGCCGCATGCATTGGGACCACATCACACCATACCTCATCCTCGTAATTCCTGAGTTTAAAAGTGATCAAGGACTATTTTGTAACTTTAGCTTCCGAGCATTCATTAAGCCACTGAAGGTGATACGGCTTAGGGTGCTTGGTACAAGGTAACTTTAAGGAATCCACCAAATAACTGCTAAATACATTCGAACAACTCCCACTATCAATAATAAGTGAACATAAGTTACCTTTTATAAAACACTTAGAATGAAAAATATTGGTCCTTTGGTTATCCAAATCGTCTCTCACTTGGATGTTAAGGGTGCGGCGGACTACAAGGGATTGAAAATCGGCAAAGTCCCCTTCTTTTGGTGGTTCAACCAACTCTTCTTCATTAGCACTATCATCCACAAGTTCGGGCATTTCCGGATCTGTTTTATCAGAGTTAGAATTGTACTCACCATTATCTTTCATAAGAAGAAATCTCGTGTTAGGGCATTCTCTACTATAATGACCACGCCCTTTGCACTTAAAACATTCAATCTCACAAGTCTTCTTTACATTCGAATCACCTAAATTGGGCTGCTTAGAAGGTGTTTGCGTTTTAATTGGAGCCCCTTTCTTCCAATCTGATTGCTTACTAACACTACTCGAAGAAGACTTATTAGTAACAAAAGGTGGTTTCAAATATTTAAAATCAGAATTGGAAGTGTTCCCTCTATAATATTGTGAAGTAGAGAAGGAATTGACCCTTTGTTCCTTTAATTGTTGCTCAATCTCAATGACTTTATAAACTGCTTCTTCTAAATCAATGTATGTTTGTAGCCTCAATGTATTAGCTATTGGCCTGTTTAAACCATCAATAAATCGAACCATAGTTGTTTCATCATCCTCCTCTACATTAGCTCTCTGAATGAGCATTTTCATTTCCTTAAAGTATTCATCTACCGTCATACTACCTTGAACAAGTCGTCTAAGTTTTGTTTTTAACCTCTCTATAGTAATGAAGCGGAATAAATCTTCTAGCATGACTTGTTTCAACTCATCCCATGTCGTAATCTCACGTTCATAATTCCTATGACTATTTACCGCAAGTTGAGTCCACCAACTTAATGCATAATCTAAAAATTCTAGTGTTGCTAATGATACTTTTTCATCATCCGAACATTTATAATAGCGAAACATAAGCTCAATTTTAGATTCCCATTCACAATAAGCTTCTAGATCATTCTTACCACGAAATTGAGGAATTGTGAATTTTAATTTTGCCAACGAGGGTTGTCCACGATCATGACAGTCATAGTCAGCTCTAGGGATACGTCTAGGAGCGTGCCTATGAGCGCGAGGCTGGTTATCCATGTCATCTTTAATTGGACCCCGATACTGAGGCTCTTGATCCAATCGCATCTCATTGATAGTAGCACCAATATTCGAAGTATGACATTTGTTTGGTTGAGTGCAGCAACCTATTCGTCTAACTATTGTTGGAATGCTTTAAATTTATCATGGACATCATTATGGTCATTATTCTTATCATCGACTTGACCAATTCTAGACATCTTTTTTTTTCATTTTTTTTCTTTTAGAATACCTGGAAAACAAAAACTCAACACTCAAAAAGGAAAATTAAATTCTCAAAGAGGTAGAATTTAGTCTTGTGATTTCTTTAGTAGAGTCTATATCAATCAATTAGAAAGTGTATGAGCCGTAACTACCAAAGAATCCTAATTTGCACTAGGAGTCCAAAAAGTGACGAGACACCAATTGATTTGTGTCGCACCGAGGAAGAATTGTGCACACTTTTAAATCCTACTAACACAACACACAAGAAGGTGTGATATAGTGTAAAGGAAGAATAAAAGCAAAACAAATGAAAACCTACAGCAGAATTAATAAAAATTGCTGACACCCGAAAACCCGAAAAAACTGTGGAGTAACTTGACAACTTCATTCGAGGTGTTCCTGATCTCCGAAAATCACAAAATTTAAACTGCAATGTCCTTAAATATTGTATATTTGATCTGGAAATTTTCAGCACTAAACTCAACCCGCTGAATATTTTTTTTAATTTTTATTTGATTTCATTTTCTATTTTTTTACTTTTTCTACTGATTTTTTTGTGGGAAATATTTTTTAATATTCTACCCCAATTCCACAAATATGCATATAAAATTTCAGACCAATCGGACAACGTTTACCCACTCAAAAGAATTTTTTTTCAAAAAAAATTTCAGGGTAAAAAACTGCTATATGCTGGAAATCAGTTTAGAAATCAACCAAGAACACCCAAAACGCCCAAAATCTGATCCCAAATGGTAGGGGTTGCGCGCAGACCAAGATCGAGTTTGTCAAGTCACGGGAAAGTCCAACGAGATCTATAGATACTTGGCTGAAATGACAAACAGAAAGCAGCAAGTTAAACTCAAAATCCCAGAAAACCAAATTGAAATAGAAATAGGAGACTTGGGCGGCAAGAAAGGTGGAAAACTATGTATAAAGAATGTTTCTTGATGCCAAAGAATGTTACCAAAATAGATCTTGAAGTTTAGAAAGGTTGAAACGCAACAATAACAATAGAACAAGTTAATCAATAATTAAGCACAAGCAGAAAAAATTAAAGAGGAATAAACAACAAGAAAAATAAAGAAAGTCCTAAGAAGCCTTGAAATCAAGAAAGATTTCACAACTCCCTTCAAACGGCTCCAATCTACCCTCCAATGTAGAAACACGGCAAGAAGAAGGCTGAAGATGGCTCCCACAATTTAAAAGATTGTTAAAACTACTTCTAAAAAAAACTCAAGAGAAAATTCTTGGAGAAAACTCAAAGAGAATTTTCAATTAATAAAATCTGATTTCAAAGTTGTTTTTTTCTAAGGGTGGTCGGCCAAGCCATATTACAGGCCTTCTAACTATTTTCCTAACCCTACTAGGAAAACTAAAAAAAAACCCTAATTATTAACTTCAAGTGAAATTCGGCCAAGGCTTTTAATGGGCCTATTGAGCTGAATTTTTACATAGGAATTTATTCATAAAGTCTAAAAATTAAAAATAAGTATTTAAAGAATTAAAATTTTACAAATTTGGTCACTTTGACAATTTGGCCTGATTTTCAACTAAGTCTAATTTAATCTTCTTCGTTGGGCTTGGAACATCTTATTGGATCGTATCGTCAAGAACTTGGGCTTGTAATCCGTTCTCTCCCGAAATTGGTTCGTTGATGCTCATAACTGAGATCCAATATGCTTTAGCAACAGGATTCAGTTTCTTGGGCCAAGATTTCCAAGATTTGAAATCTTGATTTTCTTGATTCTTAAAATCGCTCAAAACAGCAAAATTGGACCAAGATTCGGTTTCTTGATTTTCTTGAAAACAAGGAAGTAAATCTTGATTTTCTTTTTCCTTTGTGTACGCATCTAAGGCCTTGTTAATGAAGTCTTGAACGGTTCCATTTAGTTTTATATGTATTTGCCTGGCCTTTGACCTCGTTATTGGGCCTTGTGGTAATTTGAGCCCATCACGTTCTTGGCCTTGAGTTGGGCCTTTGTGACTCGTATCACTCTTTATCATTCAATACGGGTTGTATTTTTAGAAATTTAGTATAGCTTCACATCTTGGATTTCACTATTTCAGTTTTTTTATAATTCTTATTATTTAATTCATCAAAATGGTTCATCTGTAAGGGATATTGTTGGCCAGTGATAATTATATTTATTACGGTTATAATTTTTGGTTTGATCATTGGAGCATGATGATACATATCTCAAGTTTTTCGAGGTTGTGTTTCGGCACTGGTTGTTATTGGAACTACTTTTGGTTTTCCTCTTCTATTTTGGAGTGCACCATTCAACTGATATTTGTTCCCCTTTTCCAGGTTGTCATATTCTAAAAGACATAATATAGAAATACAGCTTCTACCAGGTGAGAAATTTCGAGGACGAAATTTTCGTGAGGGGGAAGAGTTGTACCAGCCTAATTTTTAGTGGTGTTGAAAATAGTGCTTTCGGGGCCACCAAATCTGACGAGTAAGTTCGTAGATATTATATTTAATATTTACAAGTTAATTGTGACTTTGGAAAGGTTTTTGATATAGTGATTTTTTTATAAGTGATTTATTAAGTTCAAGTGGTGTGACCCTAAGGTCAAGTGGTTTTAAAATTGAGGTATCGAGACCTCATTTTTTAAACCGAGTCGTATTTTCATAAATATTTACGGAATGTAATTAAGGTGATATTAAAGTTTTGTTGGAAATTTTTATCGTTTCGATAATTAATTAAGCAAAAAGGACTTAATCCGAAAAGTTAAAAAAGTCAATCGCTATTAGTTTAAATGTGTTAATTGATTAAAGAATTATAATTGAAGGGCCTTAATGGGTAAATTACCCATTCATAAGTTGGTGGACAGGTAAAGCTTTATGTTCTTTTAATTTTATATGTGATTTTTATATTATAATATTATTATTAAATGAAAAAGATAAAAATAAAGAAATAAAAGTTAATAAAATAAGAAAACAAAGGTTTTCTTCTTCATTTGACATCTTCGTCACCGAAATACCATGGCAAGAAGAACCAAGGATCGGTCATGCTTCAATTCATGCATGATAAGCCATTTTTCATCCATTTTAAATAATTTTTATGTTTTTTAGATCATTGCAACTAGGTCTAGCTAGCTCGTACCTTTGATTTTGAAACTATTAAAGATTTTAAAATTTTCCATTAACAAATCTTGTGATTTTTTTATGTTAGATGATGAATTTGGAATGTTGATTTATATATAAAAGTATTTTGTTAAATGATTCTGATGAATTTTCTGATTAGGGACTAATTAGTTTAATTAATAAACGTACAAGGATTTAATATGAAATTGATGCATAAATGGGATATTTTGAATACTATGAACATTCAGCTAGCTTGGGTTTTATTAAAAATGGTTAATTTTCATGTTTTGGGCTCAAGGACTAAAATGAATAAATGTAAAACTTTAAAGGTAATTTTGTAAAAATGTAAAAATGACCAAATTGCATGAAATGAGTTGTTTTATTGTCTAAATTAATATATTGAATGAAATTATTAATTTGGATCAAGATCGAGTGGAAAATCGAGGTATTTTTGTAATTTAGCCAGATAAGTTCGTATGAACTGTATTCTGTATAATTTTGTTTAAAGTGAATGCTAGTAGCTGATTATATTGTGATTAAATAAATATATATATATGTTAGTATGCAACTTATCGTGTTATGAAATGACATAAATCCAACGACGAACAATGATTGTTGAGTCTCGTTTGAACCTTAGGAATTCTTGGGACACAAATGACATGTCATTAGGGTTACCGATTTTAGCTCGTATGAGCTTACTGTTACTTAGCTCACATGAGCTTACCATTATTTAGCTTAGAGGAGCTTACCGTTATTTAGCTCGTAAGAGCTTACCGTTTATAGCTCGTAAGAGCATACCGATTTAGAGCTCGTATGAGCATACATGTACAGGAATTGACGGATTACAGTTTAGTGCACCTCGTGTGTGCTACCCGAGTATGCAACAATATTCTAAATGGTTGAATGGGGAATGTTCTATTACGAGATAATATGAGTTCAATACGAATTAATATAGGTATATATGAAATACATGGAAATGATGGTACATGATATATTGATATGTTGAAATGGATGATATATGATAGAGGGTTGCGCGCGGACCAAGATCGAGCTTGTTAAGTCACGGGAAAGTCCAACTAAAGCTATAGACACTTGGCTGAAATGAAAACAAAAAATTAAACTCAAAAAGACCAAGAACCTAATTGAAGTAGAAGTAGGATACTTGGGCGGCAAGAAAGCTGGAAAATTATGCATAAAGGACATTTCTTGATGCTAAAGAATGTTGCAAAACAGATCCTTGAAGCTGGGAATGACTGAAACGCAACAAGAACAATTAAACCAAGTTAATCAACAAATCGGCATAAACAAAATTAATTAAAGAATAACAAATAGCAAGAAAGATAAAGAAAGTCCTAAGAAGCCTTGAAATCAAGAAAGATTTCACAACTCCCTTAAAACGGCTCCAATCTACCCTCCAATGTAAAAACTCGGCAAGAAGAAGGTTGAAGATGGCTCCCACAATCGAAAAGATTGTTAAAACTACTTCTAAAGAAAACTCAAGAGAGAATTCTTGGAGAAACTCAAAGAGAATTTTCACTCAACAAAAAAAATCTGATTTCCATCTCATTAAAGTATTCATCTACCGTCCTACTACCTTGAACAAGTCGTCTAAGTTTTGTTTTAGCCTCTCTATAGTAATGAGGCGGAATAAATCTTTTACGCATGACTTGTTTCAACTCATCCCATGTCGTAATCTCACGTTCATAATTCCTATGACTATTTACCCCAAGTTGAGTCCACCAACTTAATGCATAATCTGAAAATTCTAGTGTTGCTAACGATACTTTTTCATCATCTAGACATTTATAATAGCGAAACATAAGCTCAATTTTAGATTCCCATTCACAATAAGCTTCTGGATCATTCTTACCACAAAATTGAGGAATTGTGAATTTTAATTTTGCCAACGAGGGTTGTCCGCGATCATGACATTCATAGTTAGCTCTAGGGACACGTCTAGGAGCGTGCCTATGAGCACGAGGCTGGTTATCCACGTCATCTTTAACTAGACCCCGATACTGAGGCTCTTGATCCAATTGCATCTCATTGATAATAGCACTCAATATTCGAAGTATGACATTTGTTTGTTTGAGTGCAGCAACCTATTCGTCTAACTGCTGTAGGAATGCTTTAAATTTATCATGGACATCATTATGGTCATTATTCTTATCATCAACTTGACCAATTCTAGACATCTTATTTTTTTTCTTTTTTTTGGAATACCTATAAAACAAACACTCAACACTCAAAAAGGAAAATTAAATTCTCAAAGACGTAGAATTCAGTCTCGTGAGTTCTTTAGTAGAGTCTATATCAATCAATTAGAAAGTGTATGAACCGTAACTACCAAAGAATCCTAATTTGCACTAGGAGTCCAAAAAGTGACGAGACACCAATTGATTTGTGTCGCACCAACGAAGAATTGTGCACACTTTTAAATCCTACTAACACAAGAAACAAGAAGGTGTTAGATAGTGTAAAGGATGAATAAAAGCAAAACAAATGAAAACCTATAGCTAAGAATCAATAAAAATTGCTGACACCCGAAAACCCGAAAAAAACTGCGGAGTAACTTGACAACTCCGTTTGAGGTGTTCCTGATCTCCAAAAATCATGAAATTTAAACTGGAATGTCCTTAAATATTTTATATTTGATCTGGAAAGTTTCGGCACTAAAATCAACCCGCTAAATATGTTTTTAATTTTTATTTGATTTCATGTCTTTCTATTTTTTTGACATTTTCTACTGATTTTTTTTGTGGGAAATATTTTTTAATATTCTATCACAGTGCCACAAATATGCATATAAAATTTTAGACCAATCGAACAACGTTTACCCACTCAAATGAATTTTTTCCAAAGCTTTTTCTGGGTAAAAACTGCTATATGCTGGAAATCAGTTTAGAAATCAACGAAGAACACCCAAAACGCCCAAAATCTGATACCAAATGATAGGGGCTTGGAACATCTTATTGGGTCGTATCTTCAAGAACTTTGGCATGTAACCCGTTCTCTTTCGAAATTGGTTCGTTGATGCTCTTAACTGAGATCCAATGCGCTTTAGCTGCAAGATTCAGTTTCTTGGGCCAAGATTTCCAAGATTTGAAATCTTGATTTTCTTGATTATTGAAATCGCTCAAAATAGCAAAATTGGACCAAGATTCAGTTTCTTGATTTTCTTGAAAACAAGAAAGTGAATCTTGATTTTCTTTTTCCTTTGTGTATGCATCTAAGGCCTTGCTAATGAATTCTTGAACGGTTCCATTTAGTTTCATATGCATTTGTTTGGCCTTTGACCTCGTTATTGGGCCTTGTGGTAATTTCAGCTCATCACGTTCTTGAGCTTGAGTTGGGCCTTTGTGACTCGTATCAATATATGTATATGAAGAAACCGTAAGAGAATGATATGTATCATGACATGTACATATATGAATATCTTTGATATGTTGATACATGGAAATTATGTAAGTTCAGACGAGTAATAAACTCAAGTGTGACATATTGAGAAAATAAGGTTATCAATGTTGAATTTACATGAAATATGTTCAAGTATGCTAACATTTGTTGTTGTTTGATGCATAGGCAAGTGCCAAGTTGTTTCTTGAATGGTATTATGTTTACTTATAAGTTGTATTGAAATGGTAAGTGCTTAAATGAAAATTTTCTTGTGTTCATGAAAAAGTGGTAATGTTTAAATTATGCAATTTCTTATGAAATGGCTTATCATGTGATTAATTCGAAAAGGGCTATGTTTAAATGCACTAGCTTGTGGCTATGGTTGAATGATATGCTTATGACTTGTGTGTTATGCATATGGAACGGGTGTGGAAAGTAATGCAATGCAAATGAAAATAAACAAATTTGGAAGAGTTTAAAGTTGTTTAAAATCCTACAATGCTAGGAATAATATGTATAAGTGATGCTGTGGATTTAATCATTTTGTGAGTTGTTGAATTTGGTTTCATGAATCGTGTTGTATCGATATATGATTATTCTTGATATGTATAAATTTAATATTGGAAATGGATTGATAAAATTAAAGTTTATACGAGCTTACTAAGCATTCATTGCTTATGTAGTTGTTTTTCTTTATTTATCAGATTATCGAAAGTTTGATCGGGTTGGAAGCATATCGAAGTTATATCACACTATCCGTCGGTTCTATTGGTACTTTCGGATGTTTCAATTTTTGTTATAATGGCATGTATAAGTATTCTGGTTAATGTTGGCCTATGTATTTGAATGTTGAAATGACTGTTTGACTTGGTTGAGTTTTGGTATATTGACGGTATAATGGCAAAGTTTGGCATCTATGTGAGTAGCCTTATTATGTTAACGTTTGGCTTGTTTGTTTGAATGATAAAAGATGAAATGATAGTTGAATATGCATATGGCATATGTGCTTTATGATATGTGGTATATGTGGTGATTTGGTACCTTGTTATGTATAGGTATTTTGGTTAATTGATATTAGTTAAAGAATGGCATTTTGGTACCAAATGGTTTGTGTTTTGGTAAGTAAGATATATGGTATGAATGGATGTAAATCAAATTTGAAGTTAGTTGTTTGTTTTGAACAAATGGAGTACTTTGTTATACATGTGTGTAAGTTGTTATTTGAGATGCCTATGTGCATATTGGTTGAGTATGGTTATACTATATGTAGAAAGCTAGATTATGCGTGATTTTGGTGCCTTTCTATGGCTGGTATACATGTGCATTTTCTACTGTAGGTACATGCCTTGTTGGGTGAGAAAAATGATTTGTAAAAGAGCCTATTTTTGTCCACACGGGTAAAGACACGGGCGTGTGTCCTAGTAGTTGTGACACACAGCTAGGTGACACAGTTGTGTGTCCCTTATAGCTTGTAAAGGTTTGCTAGTTAGTATGTTAACACAGCCTAGAACACAGTCGTGTGGCTTTGTCGTGTGACTCAAGTTAGTATACTCACACAGGCACGGGCACGGGCACGGGCACGGGCTGGGACACAGTTGTGTGTCCCTATTTTGAATGCCCACACGACCTATGACATGGGCATGTCTCTTGATCGTGTGAGTCACATAGCTTGGCCGTACGGCCGTGTGACTCCTACAGTTTTGAAACTTTTAAGTGTTTCTAAAAAGTTCTCTAGGTTTCTAATTTAGTCTCGATTTGTTTCTAATGTGTATTTTGGGCCTCGAAGGCTTGTATAAGGGACAATATGTATGATTTTGATTGGTTTTTTGTGATGCAAACTGGCTCGGTGATTTGAGTCAAGTCGTTGATGTGCCCGATCGTTAAAACAGAGAAGTATCGTTCTTACTTGGAGTTTGAATTTGTTCGACTGATTGTAGACTTAACGTAGGTTTGCAAAGTGTTTTGAGAATAGGATAGGTGATGGATCGGCTAAGAAGTGTTTTAGGGATAGGATAGGTGATGGCTCGGCTAAGGATAAAAACAAAGTAAGGCAATGAAGATAGCAGGAATGGATAGGTAAACTTAAGGTCAAGAATGAACCAATAGTTTTAGTGAGTATTGACCCGAGACTTATTAACTCTTAAGGTGATGGAAAGTTGATAGAAATGACCTTGACCCACTATCTATTAAGAGATAGGAACCAAATGTATTGGGGTTGAACGCCACACTCGGGATTGAGTGATAAGTTCAAAAAAACAAGACAGACGCCTAAATAAGTCTACTTGAGTCTTAAATGAAGTATGAGAGTTGAATAACTCACTAATGTTATAAACAATCATAAAAGTATCAAAAAAAGACTAAAATACAACTAATGAGCTTCATATTTATAGCTCAAAATCTTAGCTAGCTGAATGGACCCAAAAGGTAGATAAATGGACAGTCTTAATTCAGCTTAATGAAGCTGAAATTGCTTAGAAGCTTCCTTGAACGTCCCTTGTAGCTTCATAGGCCACTTAACTTCGCTTGGAAGAAATGATGAACTGAATTCTTCAATAATTAATCAACCAAGGAGTTATGAGCTTTAATTAATCCTCCTTAGGAAGTTTGAATGTGTTGTGGTGCACGAACAGCCCCAAAGGTGTGAACAAAAGGATTTTTTGAGACTCAAGGTGTGAATGGACGAAATTGATCAGCCACCAAAGTGTGTAAACACTTATTAGCTGAATTAAATTAATGTGTACAGCAATGACCTTTAATCTCCATGAAAAGACACCTTTGCTATACACGAAAAGGTTGTTTGGAAGAAAGCAATCAGTAGCCCCTACATGCATGAACGTCCCAATGCATGATTCTCTATAAATGTGGTCCATGAATCTTTAAATTCTGAACAAATTAAATCAAAGTTTAAATGTGATCTTAATGAATCCATGTTTTAATGTGTCAAGTTAAGGACAAAATTAATATTTGTAGATAATTAATTTGTCCAGCTAAATCTGTCCATTTAAGTTGTCTTGTGCAGCCAAATTTAATGCTGCAAATTAAATATGTCTAGTTAACCACTTAATGTTGTCTTAACGTGAATTAATGGTTGATGGGTGAAGGCACATGGACGGCATTAAAAGAAGTGGTTGCTGCTGAAATTTATTATATCTTGAGCTCATTAAATTTGCTGGAATTAATTATGCAGCCTTGTGTTTGGACGGCAATTAAATGAGGGAGAGTTTAAGAATGCATGCGTGGGATGGCCATAAAGGAGCTGCCGAATTCTTCTTTCCATGCATGGACGTTATTTAAGAAATGTACTGCTGATTCCTATTTCCTATGAGCCCTTTTTCGTGGAGATCAATGGTCATTAAACTGTGATTAATTGAGCTGTTGTTTCTCTCTTTTCCAAATGCCTATTTCGGTCTCTACAATGTCATCAAGGTGCCGCCCAATTTAGAGAGTGAATGAGCAACATTTAAAGAGGACTTGTACTAAAGAGAGTGGGCTGCTGGTTGCTATTTTCCAAGCATCCCTTCGTGCATTGCAATGGTGAAAATCCTCTTTCATAAATTCATATTGCATGGCCGGTGGAGTCTCCAAAATTGCTCATTAAAGCTTCCAAGACTTTTCAACGAATCAAAGCAAATTTTAATAGCTCATCAAATTGTTGACCAAACTTAGCTTGTCCTATTCAGCTCCCAATATAGCTCATTACTTTCGCTCATTACTTTCCAGTTGATTCCAAGGCCTCTAGAAGCTGGCTGTTGACGTCCCCAATGCACAAGAAGCTACCTGGAATTTTCCTTTAACTTTCAATTCATTAAGGCTGAACCGAATGGACCATTCATGTTCCCTAATGACCATTCCGCTAGCCCTTGTTTTTGGCTATAAATAGTTGTTTATTTTCATTGTAAAAAGAACTTTTGAACCTTTGATTAATGTTTATACATTTTGTGAGTTTTTTTCAACTCACTTATTTCATTTCAGACTCAAGTAGACTTATCTAGCTTGCTAGTGGTGTCTTCCTTGTTTCTTCGAACTTATCACTCCAATCCCGAGTGTGGCGTTCAACCATTTGATACCTCTGGTTCCTAACTCTTATAGTTAGCGGGTCAATGTCCTTTTCATCACCTTTAAGTGTCTTATAAGAATCGGGTTAGTACTCCATTTTAGTACTGGTTCCTTCTTAACCTTAAAGACATTCGAGCCATCCGCAAATCCATTTTTAAAAACCTTTAGCCTCTTCACTTAATCGAATCCATTACATATCTTACTTAGCCATCTCGATCCTATTTTGGAAACTAAATACCACATTTAATTGAATTTAACCCTTTATTTTAAATCGGATGATACTTCTCATTTTAACGATCGGGCACATAACGACTCGACTCACATCATCGAGCCGGTTCGCATCAAACATGCTTGAGCTAAGACACAATAATTACCTGCACATTAATTTGACTGAAACAAGAACATATTAAAAACATGTAATAGACTAAGAAAAAGTAAAAACATGTACTAGCTATGACATATTAAAACATGCATTAAAAATAAAACACATTTAACACAAAAATTAATATGTCCAGATTTTAAAAAATTAAATACTTAATAATTATGGAGCAGTATCAACTAATTAAACTAACTCAATTTATTTCAGCAACTTAAATGCATGAAATTAAATAAATTGAAATCAAACTCAATGAGCTAGCATCAATTCGAATTCAGCTCCATTGGATGAATCAAGCTAAGAACAGCCTGGGAAAGCTAATATTGAGCTCATTGAGCTGAAGTTAAGCTTCATCTTGCACTTGGGGCACTCGTGTTTAGGCCATTCTCGATGGCGTCGAGTGGTGTCGTAACATGATGCGGTTGGGATCGCATCATACCCTCCCTCTTGAATACGATTTGTCCTCAAATCAGGCCACTTGGTCGAGAAAAATTTTACATCATCACCAACACCTTGATTAGTGAACTTGGCAAAATTGCTCCCACGAATTTGACAATCAAACATGACTCGAAAAGAAAGTAAATGATTTGTATGCCCCTCTTTACGAGACAACCATTTCAAGGCATCACCTACAAAAGAATAAAACCAATTAGTGACACGATGAAGGTTAAACACAAATGAACTTTTCGAGAGTTTATTCACAACTTGAACAAGTAAACCAATACTAGGATCAAAAATATAAATTGACCTTGCCTTATCATAATGAATCAAATATTTCACCAATGGTAACAAGCCAAAATCAGAAAGCATTTGAAAGTTATAATATAGGAAAATGAAATTCTTGCAAACAAAGAATTGATTTTGACTATGTACACCAGCTGAGTTCACATGTGTTGTTTTCGAAACAAATGATAAAACATGGAACAAATAAAAGGGATCAAAATGTTTAGTCAAAAGAAAACTACGATGCTTACCTTCTCTTACCAACAACTTAGATAAATGTGCTCCAGGTTTAAGCACATGGTTCTGATCACTTGTTCGCGAATACAATGAAAACTTTTTGCTCAACAACAATTCACAAATATTAAAACAATAAGATTTAAGCATGGATAGATTCAAGCAATCAGACCTCGTAAAAATCATTCGAACAAACAAAGGTATACACAAAACTTCATCGCATTGATTGAAAGAATTCATGTAGCAATCAAAACCAATCAAATTAATCATTTTACATGAATACTTATTATAACACTCAACAATCATGTTTTGTTGACTTAAAGTTGGAGTAATGTCATCATCATCCAGAACATGCAATTTGAGGTGATTTGAATAAACATAGAATAAACGATGAGAAGGACACTCCAAGATGATAATCAGATCAAAATGAGCAAATCAATTCAACCTATAGCAACTAGGAAAAGAATTATAATGGATTTCATGAAGTTCATAGGCACACTTATCAACAGAATTTAAGAAGTTCCAATCTGATTGAATCTCAAAAGATACATTACCTTGCTTACCTTGAAGGATTGGAAGAATGATATCTTGTAATTTGACGTGATGTGAATCAATAGGAAACAAATGATGATTAGAGCATTGGAAGACACTTTTCAGAACAGAGTCATCAATTCGCTTCAAGGTTAAACAACAAAAAAAATGTTTTAAATGACTTTCTTTAAAACAAACAAAATGACCGAACTTGGTAACAGAAGTCAAATAACAATCAGATTGAAGATCAAAAGGTTTCTTACCTAACTTACCATCAAAAGTTTGACAAGTATTCACACCATCCAACTTACCTTTTTCAGTTAATAGAAAATGTCTCTCGGTAGATAGGTAATGAAGTTGGGACCCATCCATGGGTGGAACCTCCCTGACCTGAAACAAAGAGAAATCACAAGGCAATTTCGAATGGGGGTTAGCAAAAATATTCCTCCCTTGTGTTTGAGCACTCTCTTCTTCTTCACACATTTCTTTTTCAAGCTCTCTCTCTTTTTCACTCGTTTTCTTTTCAAGCTCTCTTTCCTTTTCACTCGCTTTCTTTTCAAAGCTCTCTTTCCTTTTCTTGCTCACACGCTTTTTTGCTCTCAATCTCTTTTTCTTTTTCAATTCTTTTGTTTCATTTCTCTTTTTCTTTTTATTTCTTTTTGACTCATTCTTTCATTACAATATGAAGATAACAAGAAAGAATCAAAATGCAAATCTTTTCGATCGAAGGAAGGGAAAGCAACTACATATGAAATAAGATCACTTATTTGTGAATGTCCCTCAATGGGCAAGTGCTTTGATGTATTCGAAGCATGTTCGCCTCTTCGTAAGTGATCCTCCGTGGATGAATACCTTGATGCAATTGAAGTGATGTTTCTATATTCTCGTTTGTCACCATGAAAGGTTTCAAACTCGAAGCTTTCTTTCTTTCTACTCGAATTCCTTGAGGAGTAGGAATCTTGGTATGGATCTCTTCTTGCATAGTCATTGGATGTGTGTCTCCATGATGGTCTTGTCTCTGTTCCTCAACTTAGTGAAATTTGCTTCCGTTGGGCTCTTTCCTCACATTGGACTCATTCATTCAATCATCCCAAATGTTCTTGTATGGGTTCTAAACGTCTTTGAAGCATTTGACCATCTCGTGAATAAACGCTTGACATGTTGTGTCAGACAAATCTTTATCATCCATAATCCTTTTGGAACTTCGTGACATAGTATATATATAATTTTAAATCCTCACGACAAACCTCACCAATCCACTCAAGAAATAAGAAAGTAAAGGAACACTCCACTCGTGTTTCACTCCAACTCTTGGCTTTCTTTCTTCACTCTATTGCTCTTACCAATCTCTTGCCTTTTACCGCTCAATTCGCCTCTTGGACTTCTTAAAAAACTCATTTTAGACTTAGAAGTAAGCTTAGGGGTCGGCTTCAAAAGGCTTGCAAGGGTATTGATGATTAATGGGTGTAAGGTGGGTTGAAAAGAAAATATGCGATGCTAAGTGTGGCGATGGGTTTGTTTTTGGTCAAACAGCACTTTGAAGATCGGGAAAAACTATGAACACTTTCAAGCAACTTCTTTCTCTTTTTTTTTACTTTCAATTTTTTTACTACAAATATGTTGAATGTATACTTTTTTTGTTCACGATTGTTTTGAATTTTTTATTTTTTTTTGAATTTTTTTCGTCAAATACTTACTCTGGCACTTCACAAACATCTGTAATTCATGTTTTAACTAGCTCTGATACCAAATGATGCGAACCAGCTTGGTGATTTGAGTTGAGTCGTTGATGTGCCCGATCGTTAAAATAGAGAAGTATCGTTCTTACTTGGAGTTTGAATTTGTTCGACTGATTGTAGACTTAACGTAGGTTTGCAAAGTGTTTTAAGAATAGGATAGGTGATGGTTCGACTAAGAAGTATTTTAGGGATAGGATAGGTGATGGATCGACTAAGGATAAAAACAAAGTAAGGCAATGAAGATAGCAGGAATGGATAGGTAAACTTAAGGCTAAGAATGAACCAATACTATTAGTGAGTATTGACCCGAGACTTATTAACACTTAAGGTGATGGAAAGTTGATAGAAATGACCTTGACCCACTATTTATTAAGAGATAGGAACCAAAGGTATTGGGGTTGAACGCCACACTCGGGATTGAGTGATAAGTTTAAAGAAACAAGACAGACGCCACTAGCAAGCTAGATAAGTCTACTTGAGTCTTAAACGAAGTATGAGAGTTGAATAACTCACTAATGTTATAAACAATCATAAAAGTATCAAAAAAAAGTCTGAAATACAACTAATGAGCTTCATATTTATAGCTCAAAATCTTAGCTAGCTGAATGGACCCAAAAGGTAGATAAATGGACAGTCTTAATCCAGCTTAATTAAGCTGAAATTGCTTGGAAGCTTCCTTGAACGTCCCTTGTAGTTTCCTAGGTCACTTAGCTTAGCTTGGAAGAAATAATGAACTGAATTCTTCAATAATTAATCAACCAAGGAGTTATGAGCTCTAATTAATCCTCCTTAAGAAGTTTGAATGTGTTGTGGTGCGCGAACAACCCCAAAGGTGTGAACAAAATGATTTTTTGAGACTCAAGGTGTGAACGGACGAAATTGATTAGCCACCAAAGTGTGTAAACACTTATTAGCTGAACTGAAGTAATGTTACAGCCCTGGCTTTTAATCTCCATGAAAAGACACCTTTGCTATACACGAAAAGGTTATTTGAATTAATACGGTCGGGATCGCATCATTTTGACATGAATGCTATAAGATATGAAATGTTTTCATTTTTTGTCTATTTGATTTATAAACTTCGGTAATGCTCCGTAACCTTGTTTTGGTGATGGGTTCGAGTTAAGGGTGTTACACATATTTTAAACATTAAAATAATAAAATAAATATTTTCTGGTTAGATTTGTGGTCCCAAAACCACTGTTCTAATTTCAGTAAAAATGAGCTGTTACAGTGTATGTCGACTCCACCGTCGTAGGGTAGCTATAATTGTCACTCATGTTGCATATTACTTTCGGTCCTATGCCCATGCTCGTCCCATTTAGGAGGAGTAGCCTTAGGCTTTCGTGTGTCAATATGTCACAGCATAAGTTCAAGGACTACTCTATGGTTAAGATGGACATATAGTCGTGTAGCAAATGCTATCGTGTACGCTATGGAAGTTTTACCACCCAAGGTGATGTGAGCACATTTATGCCAACAAAGCAAACTGATCCGGAGGTCTTACCATTAGGACCTATTACTCGTTCTAAGGCAAAGAAATTCAGGGAAGTCTTGTTCCTTACTTGTGCTACGATTCCAGATTCATTCGATCATGTTCATGCCCTAGAACATAGGCTTTATAACATGTTGCATGCTGATATGTGACATATTTCGGTTATATTACTAGTTCTTGCGTTTAAGTATGTATATGTTATGTTAAGTACATTTCTGCAATTGGGTTAATAGTATTTGTATTGTCTCTAAGTTGTTTTTAAATTGTAAGTTTGTTAAAAAATAAGAATTGCAAGTGTTCTAGCTTGTAATTGTGTTTCCCATTAAATCTACAAGACTTTGATGGAAGTTTGATATGTTTTGATATAGGTACAATAATGGACAGCAACTTAAGGCCACATTTCTAGCTCAGTTGAAGCTCAAATATGTGCGTGAAGCTCTTCTCAGCTTGAGATAGTTCTGAAAGACTGTTTCCAGTTCATTTCAGATTAGTACATTTCCAGCAAGCTCAATTTCAGCTCTACCAGCTCAACTCTAGCTGACAAGTCTAGAAGTAGCTGGAAGGTGTCCTATGTGTCGGGGAGTGTCCCATACACATCTGGCAGACTAGGTGACATCCCAGCATGCAAATCACACACGTAACAGCCTTGACACATGTGTGTGCATGTGCGGCCGAAATCAGCCCTCTTCTCTACATATGATGCCAAATTTAAAGGGATAAGAACAAGAGTTCAAATGTTTGAATTTCAAACGTTTCACACATATTAAATGTGTGGCTGATATTTGATGGCGCCAAGAGACGATATAACTCATTCATATTCAAATTTGTATTCTTTATTTACAGCCACAAGTTCAAATTCGACAACCTGTTCCTTGTACTTATAAATAGATGTTCAAACAATGTAATCTCGTTAGATGATTTTTATTAAACAAATACTTGTGAGAATTTTCTCTCAATTTTGGTTCTTCATTGAACTTTCTTTGACATTTCAGACTTAGTTTGTCCCGTCAAAAACTTCCTTAATACTTAGGGTTCCTAGATTGCTATCTAGAGGGTCCAAGTCCTTCGATGTGAAACATATTCGATTCGGGTTTACATAGTCTACTGTGCAGGTTCTTTCGAGTTTTTCGTCTGCAAATTTTATTTTATTTTCATTGAATTTGTGTTCCCTTTCTTTTGTTTTGTTTGTATGTTGTTTATGCTGTAGAAAGGATGTTTGCTATAATCCTAGATCCGCAATACTTCAAGGTTCATTGTTTCGATAAGCAATGTTATATCACAAGGGAGAACCCTTTCTAAAGGGGAATGCATCCCCTATGGATGTCGTATTTAAGGCTTGGGTTCCCTGTGCATTAAAGTCAGCTGTAAGCTAGCATGTAATGACCATTTTAAATGTGAAGCCTAGACATAAGAGCCGTACCTTACTATTTGTAATAATACCCTATAGTACCTCATGAGCATTTATTCATATGTTCTGTGTTTGAATTTGTTCACACTACTTTGTGATTTAATTTCACATTTTTTTCATTTGACTTTATTGTTTTCTTTACCGACTTTATTTTTCTTGTGTCCGTCTCTCTCCATGGCATAATTCATGCATAATTTAAATATTTGAGGCACAGTGTCTGATAGAGGGTTGCGTGCGGACCAAGATTGAGTTGTCAAGTCACGGGAAAGCTCCTACTAAAACGCTAGACGTTTGGATCTGAAACGAAACAGAAAAAGAAATCATAAAATTCCAGATGTGAAACAAAAACCCCAAAACAATAAAGAATCAGCCAAAACACAAAACACTTATTAATAGGGGATTCTTGGAAGCCAAGAACACGAAATTAAACTTCAAGGAAGAATCCAATCAGCCGAATTTGACAATTGAACACAAAACAGCAAGTTAATTCAAAAATTCAGCAAAACCGAATTGAATCAGAGATAGGATAATTGGGCGGCAAGATCAATTGAAAATTGTGAATAGAAAACATTTTTTACTGCCAAGAAGGTTGCAGATCAACTTTTTGAAGATTGGAAAAGGCTGGAAACGCAACAAGAATGTATAAAACAAGTTAATCAATGAATCGACATGAGCAGAAAAATCTAAAGAAAAATAAACAGTAATAAAATTAAGGAAAGTCCTAAGAAGCCTTGAAATCAAAAAAACAATTTCACAACTCCCTTCAAACGGCTCTAATCTCCCCTCCGATGTAAGCACACGGCAAGAAGAAGGCTGAAGATGGCTCCCACAATCAAAAAGATTGTTAAAACTACTCCTAAAAAAAACTCAAGAGAGAATTCTTGGAGAAAACTCAAAGAGAATTTTTCACTCAATAAAAATCTGATTTTCCAATGTAATGTATTGCCTATAAAGGTGGCTGGCCAAGCCATATATATAGGCCTTCTAACTATTTTCCTAACCCTACTAGGAAAACTAAAAAAAACCTAATTATTGATTTTCAAGGGAATTTCGTCCAAGGCCTTTAATGGGACTCTTTGGGCTAAAATTTTACATAGAAATTTATTTATAAAGTCTAAAAATTAAAACTAAGTATTTAAAGAACTAAAATTTTACAAATTGGGCCACTTTGACAATTTGGCCTGATTTTCGACTTAGTCTGATTTAAATTTCTGGATTGGGCTTGGAACATCTTATTGGGCCGTGTCTTCAAGAACTTGGGCTTGTAATCCATTCTTTCCCGAAATTGGTTCGTTGATGCTCGTAACTGAGATCCAACGCGCCTTGGCCACAAGATTCGGTTTCTTGGACCAAGATTTCCAAGATTTTAAATCTTGATTTTCTTGATTCTTAAAATCGCTCAAAACAGCAAAATTGGACCACGATTCGGTTTCTTGATTTTCTTGAAAACAAGAAAGTGAATCTTGATTTTCTTTTTCCTTCGTATACACATCTAAGGCCTTGCTAATGAAGTCTTTAATGGTTCCATTTAGTTTTGTACGCATCTACTTGGCCTTTGACCTCGTTATTGGGCCTTGTGGTAGTTTGAGCCCATCATGTTCTTGAGCTTGAGTTGGGCCTTTGTGACTCGTATCAGTGTCGCATCTATACTCGACATGAAGATAGTTTGAGAAGATTCAGTTGTTCGACATGGAGTAGAAAGTATAGGGATAATAGTGAGAATGTCAGAGGATACTTAGAGCAAAGAAGGCGATTGCTAGATAGCTAGTTTTGACTCAAGCTTTCCTCAAATAGTCTGCATGGACCGTAGGAGGTATCGCGAAGATGAGTTAAAGAGAATATGGCAATCATGGGGCGAGGCTAAGAAAATGTGCTTCTGGGACAAGTATGGCGATGTAACACAACTTTTGTAATTAAATCAGATGATGCCCTGTTAAAGGTCATGGTGCGTTTCTAGGATCTCACTTATAGGTGTTTTACGTTCAACGAAGTGGATATGGTACCGACTATCGAGGAATACTACCCTTCTCCATTATGAATTTAGAGATTCGCTGAAGATATATTGGAAGCGGAATATTGATTTCTAGGGACCCTTAGCCAATATGATGGGATTACCTATAGATACGGTGAAAGTAAGATTAAAAGATAAAAATGGTCCTTACATTTCATGGTCTGACATTAAGGAAAGATGACGAGCATTTCTTAAGATGCACAAAATTGTTGTTTGTATGGATGAAAATCCATTTTAGGTGCCTCTATAAGCACTTTCGTCAAGTGTTTGTTCCTTCAACCAGGCCTATAGAGGAATTTCTTGAAAGTGAGTGGCCTCCAAATCAATCGATTGAGGAGTGGGTTCAGAACCTTAGTACATTGACATACCAAGAAATAGAATGGAAGGCTGCATGGATGGTTCAGAGCACGGTACTCATCGGGTGCGATGGTCATTTATGGGATCCCTTAATTGGGATGTGAGGAGCCGTCAGTTATTCCTTATTAATGATTTTGAGCCAATACGGGTATAATTAATGTTTACTTACTACAACTAGTTTAAACAGGGTGGAAACTTTGACTCAGGACCCAATATTTTTGAAGAAACTGGATGAGATACGAATCAAGTGGGGTCAAACCTTGAGCTTGCAATTGGGAACCTTTTTCAACCATTCCCCATTGGAAACGTATATCTAGTGGCACCTAAAAAGAAGAAAAATCTCTATGTCAATGTAATTCAAGGGAAAGAGAAAGGTCCCAAATAACGTAACTGAGTTAACAAAAAAATATACACGATTTAGAGATGCATTTGAGGGGGAGAGATGAAGAGGCTAGACAACAATAAGTGAAGCATCAAACATATGTAAAGGAAAAGGATGAAGAAATCATGAGACAACAACAACAACATCGGTCAGACATGAAGGGAGGAGAGGAAGAACTAAGAATACAATTAGAATGACGTCAATGAGAAAGATCTAACTTGTTTGCTAAGATTAAGAGTTTGGAGGCGGATCTGAGTCTGCAGGCTAATGAACTCCAAAACGTGCAAGAACAAGATTGAACCTAGAGGAGGGTGTCTAATGAGAAAACTGCTGAAATGAAGGTGCTAGAGGAGGAAATTTGTCGTCTGACTAAAGAATGAAAGATAAAATAAGAGAAAAACAAAGTGGTCATGGAAGAATATACGGAGCTTGCGGAGCATTTTTTTATAGTGGAACAAATGGTAGTAAGTCGACAAGAGGTGTTTGCAACAACGTACAAGGAAGGTCAGGTTTTTGTTTAGTAAGCCGAAGACATATGTGAACAAATTAAAGAACTTAAAAAAGAATCTACCCCTTTTGCGGCTAGGAATCAGCTTGTAATGAAACTTCTGGAGGTGGCTCAAGCACATTACCAAAAGTGCATTAAGCTCATGAGGAGGAAGAAGAAGAACAGTGAGTAGAGATTTGCTCTATGGCAATAGGATCAATTAGGATTTTCTTTAAGTGTGAATGAAAAATGAAAAAAAAACTTTGTAAGCTGAACAGTTTTCAAACCTTCCATGAAAGGAAATGTTTATAGTCGAGTATATTTACGATAATGCGCCCCAATTTCAATCAATCAATTAATCAATCATTCATTCATCCATTCATTCATTCATTCGCTCATTTGTTTATTCAAAAACATTATTTTAAAAAATAAAAAGAACATGAAAAATCCAAATAATTTTGTAACTTATGAAATAAATGCCATTTGAAAAAGGACCAAGGATAGCTCACCGTTATAACACTCGCTCAAAAGCCAAGAAGATGAAGAAAGAAGGATTAGCATGCATGGAAAAATTGGAGGAACAGATGGAACAAATAATGGAAATTATGACTACAATGGTCAAAGGCAAGGCCAAGGTAGGAGAACAAAGTGGCACTTTGGATAATCCAATCCCTCTTTATGATGATACGAGGGTATATCACAAATATTTACCGCTTTAAGCACCAGGTGTAACCATTCAAATCCCAAGAGTAAACAAGTTGCTTGCAAGCGAGGAGCCAAGAGAAGTGGATAAGGGAATGTCGATTATGGATGAAGAATCTCATAAATTCAGCATAATTGAGGAAAGTTTGAAAGACATCGAAGGATTAGACAACTTCGGATATATAGAAGTAGAAGGCCAGTGTTTAGTACTCGATGTGTTCGTCCCACCAAAATTCAAAGTTCCTGAATTCGAAAAATTTGATAGTAGTAGTTTCCCGATTAATCACATCGCCATGTATTGCAGGAGAATGGTTGCTTACTCCAAACATGAGAAACTACTAATGCACATATTTCAAGATAGTCTGACTGGATCTGCGGCTCGCTGGTATGTAAACTTGGACAGGAGCCGGATTCAAACTTGGGGAGAGCTTGCACGGGCATTAATTGCTCAATACAAACATATTGTAGACATGGCCCCAGGCCACCTGAATCTACATAACATGGAAAAGAAGTCAAATGAGAGTTATAAGGTGATAAGGGGTTACGAGCGGACCAAGATCGAGTTGTCAAGTCACAGGAAACTCCAACGAGATCTATAGATACTTGGCTGAAACGACAAACAGAAAACAACAAGTTAGACTCAAAAACCATGAAAAACCAAATTGAAATAGAAATAGAAGACTTGGGCGGCAAGAAAGGTGGAAAAATATGAATAAAAAACGTTTCTTGATGCCAAAGAATGTTGCCAAAATAGATCTTGAAGTTTGGAATGGCTAAAACGCAACAAGAACAATAGAACAAGTTAATCAATAATTCGGCACAAGCAGAAAAAATTAAAGAGGGATAAACATTAAGAAAAATAAAAAAAGTCCTAAGAAGCCTTGAAGTCAAGAAAGATTTCACAACTTCCTTCAAACGGCTCCAATCTACCCTCCAATGTAGAAACACGGCAAGAAGAAGGCTGAAGATGGCTCCCACAATCTAAAAGATTGTTAAAACTACTTCTAAAGAAAACTCAAGAGAAAATTTTTGGAGAAAACTCAAAGAGAATTTTCAATTAATAAAATCTGATTTCAAGTTATTTTTTTTCTAAAGGTGGCCGGCCAAGCCATATTATAGGCCTTCTAACTATTTACCTAACCCTACTAGGAAAACCAAAAAAAACCCTAATTATTAACTTTAAAGGAAATTCAGCCAAGGCTTTTAATGGGCCTCTTGGGGTGAATTTTTACATAGGAATTTATTCATAAAGTCTAAAAATTAAAACTAAGTATTTAAAGAATTAAAATTTTACAAATTGGGCCACTTTGACAATTTTGCTTGATTTTCAACTAAGTCTAATTTAAACTTCTTGGTTGGGATTGAAACATCTTATTGGATCGTATCTTCAAGAACTTGGGCTTGTAATCCGTTCTCTCCCGAAATTGGTTTGTTGATGCTAGTAACTGAGATCCAATGTGCTTTAGGATTCAGTTTCTTGGGCCAAGATTTCCAAGATTTGAAATTTTGATTTTCTTTGTTCTTGAAATCGCTCAAAACAGAAAAATTGGACCAAGATTCGGTTTCTTGATTTTCTTGAAAACAAGAAAGTAAATATTGATTTTCTTTTTCCTTTGTGTACGCATCTAAGGCCTTGCTAATGAAGTCTCGAATGGTTCGATTTAGTTTCATACGCATTTGCATGGCCTTTGACCTCGTTATTGGGCCTTGTGGTAATTTGAGCACATCACGTTCTTGGGCTTGAGTTCAGAATTTGTGACTCGTATCATTCCCCCCATCCTTAAAAAGATTCATTCTCGAATCTAAAAAATCAAATGGAGATAAGTCAGCCACATTGAAAGTAGAACTTACATTTTACTCACCAGGTAGGTAATTTTGTATGCATTATCATTGATCCGCTCGAGTACTTGGAAAGGCCCATCGCCTCTTGGGTCCAATTTGGTCTTTCTTTTTTGTAGGAAATCGTTCTTTTCTCTTATGGACCCAAACTCAATCTTCTAGTTCAAGGACAACTCGTTTGCGCCCCTTATTTGCTTTGTTGGTGTTGATGTCATTTGTTTTGGCTATTCGTTGCCTAGCCTTCTCGTGTAAGGATTTCACTAGCTCAGCTTTCTGTTCGCCATCTAAATTAACAATATGTTCTAGTGGTAATAGCGCAAGGTCAAGTACTGTTAGTGGGTTAAAACCATAAACAAGTTCAAATAGTGAATAGCCAGTTGTAGAATGAATAGATTTATTATATGCAAATTCAAAAAATGGCAAACATTCTTCCCAATTTTTAATGTTCTTTCCCACAACAGATCGTAATAAGGCTCCTAAAATTTGATTGACTACCTCAGTTTTGCCATCGGTTTGGGGCTGACATGTACTTGAATACAGTAATTTCGTACCAAGCTTACCCCACAATACCTTCCAAAAGTGGCTAAGGAATTTGACATCTCTGTCGGAAACAATTGTTTTAGGGATGCCATGAAGTCTTACCACCTCTGTAAAAAATAAGTCTACCACATGTGTAGCATCATCTGTTTTGTGACAAGGAATAAAGTGTGCTATCTTGGAAAACCTATCAACAACAACAAATATACTATCTCTTCCTTCTTAGTTCGTGGCAAACCTAGAATAAAATCCATGGATAAGACTACCCATGGTGAAGTAGGAACTGGCAAAGGAGTGTAAAGACCGTGAGGCATTACCTTAGATTTTGCTTGTTTACATGTGATGCACTTAGAACATACCTTTGCAACATCCTTCTTCATATGTGGCCAATGGAAATGTTCTTACAAGATGTCTAGTGTTTTGGTCACTCCAAAATGTCCCATTAAACCCCCACTATAGGCCTCATGAATCAATAAGTCTCTATGGAACAATTTGGTATGCACAACCTGTTTACACGAAAAAGAAATCCATCTACAAGGTAAAACTTCTCAAAAGTAGTATTTCCACAATTATTATAGATATGGCCGAAATTAGCATCATCAATATATAACTCTTTAATATGTTCAAACCCTAATACTTTAGCATTTAATGTAGTTATTAAAGCATATCATCTAGACAAAGCATTCGCAACTACATTATCTTTACATGTTTTATATTTTATCACATAAGGGAATGTTTCAATGAATTCCACCCATCGGGCATGCCGTTTACTAAACTTACCTTGTCCCTTTAACCATTTAAGGGATTCATGGTATGTATGAATTACAAATTCATTAGGTAGTAAGTAATGTTGCCATACTTGAAGTGCATGAACCAATGCCAAAAGTTCTTTATCATAAGTTGAGTAATTTAATTGTACACCATTCAATTTTTCACTAAAATAAGCAATTGGTTGCTTATCTTGCATTAAAACGGCGCCAATGCCAATTCCTGAAACATCACACTCAAGTTCAAAAGTGTTAGTAAAATCAGGTAATTTAAGAAGAGAAGCAGAACACAACTTAGCTTTTAAGGTTTGAAAAGCCTTTTCTTGAGTTTCACCCCATTTGAAACCCACAGATTTTTTAATAACTTTTGTCAATGGGGCAGCAATAGTGGAGAAATCTTTCACAAATCGTCTATAAAAACTAGCTAAACCATGGAAAGATCTTACCTCAGTTATCGATTTAGGAGTTGGCCACTCCTTGATTGCCTTAACTTTGTCCTCATCGACATGAATACCTTGAGCACTAACTATGAAACCTAAAAATATTAGCTTATCATAGCAAAATATGCATTTATCAAGATTGGCAAACAATTTTTCAGCTCTTAGAATGTCTAAAACCGTTCAAACATGGAAAACATGATCATTTAATGTTGTTGAGTAAATTAAAATGTCATCAAAGTAAACTACTACAAATTTACCCAAGTGAGGCCTTAAAACGTGATTCATTAATCTCATAAATGTACTCAGTGCATTAGTAAGGCTGAAAGGCATAACTAACCATTCATATAATCCAAATTTTATTTTAAAGGCTGTTTTCCATTCATCCCCTTCCCTCAGTCGAATTTGATGATAACCCCTTTTAAATCAAATTTAGTGAATATAGTTGAACCATGTAATTCATCAAGCATGTTATCAAGTCGAGGAATAGGATGTCTATACTTCACAGTTATTTTGTTGATTGGATGACAATCAACACACATTCGATACGTACCATCTTTCTTAGGTACCAATAAGACAGGAACGACACAAAGGCTTAAGCTTTCATGAATGTACCCTTTGTCTAATAAATCCTCAACTTGCCTTTCCAATTCCTTTGTCTCCTCGGGATTGCTTCCATAGGCTGGTCGATTTGGTATTGACGCTCAGGGTACAAAGTCAATTTGGTGTCCTATCCCACGTAAAGGTGGTAAACCTTTAGGAGCCTCATTAAAAATATCCTCATAATCCTGCAAAAGACATTGAAACACACTAGGCAAATTTTTGTTAATGTTAGATTGAGATAAATAGTTTTGCCTAAACCTCACAAGGATACAAGGCTGTTTATTGAGTAGGGCTCTCCACACATCTTTTTTTGTTGCAAATAAATTTTTCACTCTAGTTTTACCACTTGCGGATTCACTCACCTTTGGGCCATTTAAATTTCGACTTTTTTCACTACTAGCCTCTTTTCTCTCTGTCTTTTTTATTTGTCCTTTCTCCCTTACCCCCTCATAAAATTTCATCATTTTAAATTGATTTTTATATACATCATTCGGATTTAAAGGAGCAAAAGTGAATTTTTGGCCTTTAAACACAAGAGAGTATCTATTGAACTTACCTTGGTGTGTAACATCACGATCAAATTGCCAAGGCCGTCCAAGGAGCAAGTGTGCCGCATGCATTGGAACCACATCACACCATTCCTCATCCTCGTAATTCCCGAGCTTAAAAGTGATCAAGGACTATTTTGTAACTTTAAATTCTGAGCATTCATTAAGCCACTGAAGGTGATACGGCCTGGAGTGCTTGGTACAAGGTAACTTTAAGGAATCCACCAAATAACTGCTAACTACATTCGAACAACTCCTACTATTAATAAGAAGTGAACATAAGTTACCTTTTATAAAGCACCTAAAATGGAAAATATTGGTCCTTTGGTTATCAAAATTGTCTCTCATTTGGATGTTAAGGGTGCGGTGGACTACAAGGCATTGAAAATCGGCAAAGTCCCCTTCTTTTGGTGGTTCAACCAACTCTTCTTCATTGCACTATCATCCACAAGTTTGGGCATTTCCGGATCTATTTTATTGGGGTCGGAACTGTACTCACCATTATCTTTCATAATAAGAAATCTCGTGTTAGGGCATTCTCTACTATAATGACCACACCCTTTGCACTTAAAAAAATAAATCTCACGAGTCTTCTTTACATTCGAATCACCTAAATTGGGCTGCTTAGAAGGTGTTTGCGTTTTAATAGGAGCCCCTTTCTTCCAATCTGATTGCTTACTACCACTACTCGAAGAAGACTTATTAGTAACAAAAGGTGGTTTTGAATATTTAAAATCAGAATTGGAAGTGTTACCTCGATAATATTGTGAAGTAGAGAAGGAACTGACCCTTTGTTCCTTTAATTGTTGCTCGATCTCGATGGCTTTATGAACTGCTTCTTCTAAATCAATGTATGTTTGTAGCCTCAATGTATTAGCTATTGGCCTATTTAAACCATCAATAAATCGAACCATAGTTGTTTCATCATCCTCCTCCACATTAGCTCTCTGCATGAGCATTTTCATCTCCTTAAAATATTCATCTACCATCCTACTACCTTGAACAAGTCGTCTAAGTTTTGTTTTAACCTCTCTATAATAATGAGGTGGAATAAATCTTTTACGCAAGACTTGTTTCAACTCATACCATGTCGTAATCTCACGTTCATAATTCCTATGACTATTTACCCCAAGTTGAGTCCACCAACTTAATGCAAAATCTGAAAATTCCAGTGTTGCTAACGATACTTTTTCATCATCCGGGCATTTATAATAGTGAAACATAAGTTCAATTTTAGATTCCTATTCACAATAAGCTTCTGGATCATTCTTACCATGAAATTGAGGAATTGTGAATTTTGGTTTCGCCAAAGAGGGCTGTCCGCGGTCATGACATTCATAGTCAGCTCTAGGGACACGCCTAGGAGCATGTCTATGAGCACGGGGCTGGTTATCCACGTCCTCTTTAATTGGAACCCGATACTGAGGCTCTTGATCCAATCGCATCTCATTGATAGTAGCACTCAATGTTCAAAGTATGACATTTGTTTGTTTGAGTGCAGCAGCCTGTTCGTCTAACTGTTGTTGGATCTCTTTAAATTTATCATGGACATAAATATTATCATCATCGACTTGACCGATTCTAGACATCTTTTTTTTCCTTTTGGAATACCTACAAAACAAACACTCAACACTCAAAAAGGAAAATTAAATTCTCAAAGTGGAAGAATTCAGTCTTGTGATTTCTTTAGTAAGGTCTATATCAATCAACTAGAAAGTGTATGAACCGTAACTACCAAAGAATCCTAATTTGCACTAGGAGTCTAAAAAATAACAAGACACCAATCGATTTGTGTCGCACCGAGGAAGAATTGTGCACACTTTTAAATCCTACTAACACAAGAGACAAGAAGGTATTAGATAGTGTAAAGGAAGAATAAAAGCAAAACAAATGAAAACCTACAGATAAGATTCAATAAAAATTGCTAATACCCGAAAACCCGAAAAAACTGCGGAGTAACTTGACAACTTCGTTCGAGGTGTTCCTGATCTTAAAAAATCATGAAATTTAAACTGGAATGTCCTTAAATATTGTATATTTGATCTGGTAAGTTTCAGCACTAAACTATTCCTTCTGAATATTTTTTAATTTTTATTTGATTTTGTTTTTTCTATTTTTTTGACTTTTTCTACTGAATTTTTGCGGGAAATATTTTTTAATATTCTATCACAGTGTCAAAAATATGCATATAAAATTTGAGACCAATCGGACAACATTTACCCACTCAAATGAATTTTTTTCCAAAAAAATTTCTTGGTAAAAAACTGCTATGTGCAGGAAATCAGTTTAGAAATCGACCAAGAACACCCAAAATGCCCAAAATCTGATACCAAATAATAGGGGGTTGCGACTGGACCAAGATCGAGTTCTCAAGTCACGGGAAAGTCCAATGATATCTATAGATACTTGGCTGAAACGACAAACAAAAAACAGCAAGTTAGACTCAAAAACCCAAAAAAAACCAAATAGAAATAGAAGACTTGGGAGGCAAGAAAGGTGGAAAACTATGAATAAAGAACGTTCATGATGCCAAAATAGATCTTGAAGTTTGGAATGGCTAAAATGCAACAAGAACAATAGAACAAGTTAATCAATAATTCGGCATAAGCAGAAAAAATTAAAGAGGAATAAACAACAAGAAAAATAAAGAAAGTCCTAAGAAGCCTTGAAACCAAGAAAGATTTCACAACTCCCTTTAAACGGCTCCAATCTACCCTCCAATGTAGAAACACGGCAAGAAGAAGGCTGAAGATGGCTCCCACAATCTAAAATATTGTTAAAACTACTTCTAAAGAAAACTCAAGAGAAAATTCTTGGAGAAAACTCAAAGAGAATTTTCAATTAATAAAATCTGATTTCAGGTTTTTTTTCTAAGAGTGGCCGGCCAAGCCAAATTATAGGCCTTCTAACTATTTACCTAACCCTACTAGGAAAACTAAAAAAAACCCTAATTATTAACTTTAAGGGAAATTCGGCCAAGGCTTTTAATGCGCCTCTTGGGCTGAATTTTTACATAGGAATTTATTCATAAAATCTAAAAATTGAAACTAAGTATTTAAAGAATTAAAATTTTACAAATTGGGCCACTTTGACAATTTGGCCTAATTTTCAACTAAATCTAATTTAAACTTCTTAGTTGGGCTTGGAACATCTTATTGGATCGTATCTTCAAGAACTTGGGCTTGTAATCTGTTCTCTCCCGAGATTGGTTCATTGATGCTCGTAACTGAGATCCAATGCACTTTAGCTGCAAGATTCAGTTTCTTGGGCCAAGATTTCCAAGATTTGAAATCTTGATTTTCTTGGTTCTTGAAATCGCTCAAAACAGCAAAATTGGACCAAGATTCGGTTTCTTGATTTTCTTGAAAACAAGAAAGTAAATACTGATTTTCTTTTTCCTTTGTGTACGCATCTAAGGCCTTGCTAATGAAGTTTTGAACGGTTCCATTTAATTTCGTACGCATTTGCCTGGCCTTTGACCTCGTTACTGGGCCTTGAGGTAATTTGAGCCCATCACGTTCTTAGGCCTCAGTTGGGCCTTTGTGACTCGTATCATAAGGAATACACACAATGATGGAGGGACCTAGCATCGCAAGTACATCCCCTACTCACGAAAAAGGAGACCACTATTCTATTTGTTGGTACGCTAAAAGGCATATACTATGACAGGATGGTGGGAAATGACTCTAAGACCTTCATGGATATGGTATTATCTGGAAAAATGATAGATAATGCATTGAATTTGGGAAAATAGATGACCCTTTGAGCGTGAAGAGAGATGTCGTTAGGAAGAAAAAAGAAGCAGAAATGCATGCAATCACACCGGTGGATATACATACTCTTACTTTCCATACCCGAGCCCAATACCTCCACACCTCCAATACCTGACTATAAATGCTACCAAACTTCACAACTTATGTATCGTCCACCTGTACCCGTTACAAATCCCTCTATGTTAACTATGCGAACTCGGTCCCCACAGACCCAAGCTCCAGTAAGGCCGCAATGGAAGAGGCTTGTATTTCATCCAAATCTTATCTCCTACACGAAACTTGATGCAAGCATGGACCCAACAAAAACCCTTGATGTTGAACAAGCAAATCGTGAAACCTTGCAAGAACCAATTGAGCTTCCAAGAGGGCCAATTACTTACGCACAAGCCAAGAAGTTTAAAGAAGATGTCACGGGTTTAATTGATCAAGTTTGGGCATGCACTCCATGCATTCCATGCAAAACATGCTTTCCATGCATTCCACGCAAAACATGCATTCCATGCATTCCATGCAACCCATGCATTTCATGCGAACCATGCATCCCATGCAATTTGCTACATGTAAACCTTTAATATTTGTGTGTTTAAATTCAGTTGCTGGAAATAAGGATTTTATCCATTTACTTATTTTAGTTTGAGTTTTAATACTGTCTTAGTTTAGACATTTTAAATGTGTGTCTTAAATACTGCACTTTAATTATAAGTCTTTAAATATGTGTCTTAAATATTGCACTTTAATTATATGTCTTAGTTCTTACATCATTAATACTTGCCTCAATTCATACAAATTAAATGTGTGGGGTTTTTTTTGGTTGTAAAATGTTGCATTTAAACTTTTCCTTAGTTTTGACTAGATTGTTCACATTACTGTTGCTAGGAAGCTTCCTCCCAAACTATTTGTATTGCATAAACAGCATTTAAAGAGTTGAACACAATCTCCTAAGAGCCATTTCGTGAGTAGCAAAGCATCAAGTGTTTTCACACTTGACCATTCGGTTGGCTACTAAGTTCACACCTATGGAACCATTCACTTATTGCTGTTCACACCTTGAGACTCTTCGTGCGACACAATCTGCACTAATGATCTACAGATCCCAAGTGACCATTCAATCATCAAGGCAACACCAACTCATGTTCACACTATTGAAACCATTCAATTCCATGCACATTCAGATAACTCTCAAGGACCAATGTAATTGGCTGTTTGGGAATACAAACTTCATAATGTGAACAAAGCTTTCACCATCATCAATGTTTAGAAACTCTCAAGGGATGCTTTGAATGAAATAATGGAAATCAAACACATTTATTCTTATTGTTATCTCATGCCTATTCGGCTAGTTCCGTGTACAGCCTATAAATATGAGGCTTGAGACATTTTGTAACAACTTTTGATGAATTTTAATATTATTGTGAGTGTTCACTCTCTTTGTTCTTATTTGACTCAAATTGACTTATCAAGCATTCCTTGTGGTGTCAATTTGATTTTATTCGAACTTATCACTTCTTAGAAGTGTGGCATTCATCATTTATGCCGATGGTTCCTATCTTGCTAGATAGAGGGTCACGATTCTTGTTTCTTTTTTTCTTCTATTTTAAGCACAATATAAGGATTGGGTCAGTATTGTTTTATAATATTGATTCATTCTTGATTCCTTAAACTTAATTCAAGCTTATGCTTCCTTCTTCCTATATTATCCATCAAACCATCTTTCCAAAGCCTGCCATTTACATTTTTAACCTTTACAAAATACATTACATTTGATACTTCTTAATCTCGATCGGGAACTCCTGTGACTCATAATCATCCTACGAGGACGAGCATGCATCATTTGGTATTAGAGCAAAGTTAAACTAAGTAAGTATCCAACATTTTTATCTCTCTCGGGGTTGGTATTTCAAAAAAATTCAAAAAAATAAAAGAAATGAAAAAATATTTGAAAAAAAGAATACAACATATCTACATCCCAAGTTCAAAAATACAAAAGGGAGATTCAGAATTCTATAAATTAAAAGCTAGTTTGAAAGTGTTTTCATTCCTAAGTACAAGTTTTCCTTTACCACAACGATTTTAGCCACACTTCAAATTATTCTTAGTTTTTTCTTCTAAACCTTCCCTATCACCTAACCTTAATACCTACCTTACATCACTTTTGAAGCCAATTCTACAAGGTTTGTTGCTTATGTCTAAGGAAGTCACATAAGAACTTAGAGAGAGAGTAAGAGTGGTAAAAGGCAAGAGTGCGAGAGATCATTAGAGGGGTTAAAAGCCAATAATGAGTGTAAACATGAGAGGAGTGAAAAATTATCTTTAAGAGTACCAGTGAGTTTTGTTTCTGAGAAAACATCATGTTTTAAAGCCCCAAAAAGAATGATGCTTGGGGTGGTGGTGTGCCCAATATAACATAATGATGCTTGGGGTGGTGGTGTGCCCAATCTAACATACCAAGCTCTCATTCGTGAGATGGACAGAATGTTGCAACATCGATCGAAGCCAATGCAAGAATAATTGGACCAATTGGAGGAAAAATCCCAAAGGGGATGTTCTCCTCAAAATCAAATGAGGGATCAAGGTCCTGTAAGGCCAAATCAAGAAGATTACTATGTTTCAAGTGACATAGAGAATGATCGAGTCTCTAGTCGTAGCTTGAGGCATCGAGGTCAAAGAAATCAAGGTCCAAGGGAATGAATCAAATAGATGATAACCTTAGCAATATTAAAATGGCAATCCCTCTGTTCCAAGGAAAAATTTACCCTAAAGCTTATTTGGAGTGGGAAAAAAATATTGAACTCATCTTCGAATGCCATAACTACTTAAAAAGAAAAAAGGTAAAACTTACTGCCATCGAATTCTCTGATTATGCTATTATTTGGTGGGATCAACTAACCTTGAGTAGAAAAAGAAATGGCAAACGACCTCTGTCTACATGGGCTGAAATGAAAGCTATTATGAGAAAAAGGTTCATACCAGCCCACTACCATTGAGAATTGTACCAAAAATTTCAAAATCTCACCCAAGGTAATGCAAGCGCGAAGGATTACTTTAAGGAGATGAAGATAGCAATGATATGTGCCGATGTTAAGGAAGACCGAGAGGCCACAATGGTAATATTTCTAGTTGGCATCAACTGAGACATAGCCAATATAGTTGAATTGAAACACTATATTAAGGTCATTGATATGGTTCACATGGTGGTCAGGGTGGAAAAATAATTCAAAAGAAAGGTACCACCTGACCCCTTTCTAATTTTGTTTCTACGTTAAAGTGAGGTTAAGGAACCTAAAAATACCACCTTTCGATCCAAAGACAACATTGAGGCATCAAATTCTGATAAGCTGAGTAGAGATTCGAGTAAAGAAAAGAATGAGGCCATGCCAAATCGATCTCAAGACATCAAGTGTTTCAAATGCCTTGGGAGGGGCCATATTGCTAACCAATGTCCAAATCAAAGCATTATAATTGTAAGGGACAATGGTGAGATAGAATCTGAACTTGAAAAGAAAGATTTCCTGCTCAAAGAAGATCTAAGTTGTTACCCCGAGGTGATGGACCTTTCCAAGTGTTGGAAAGGATTAACGATAATTCATACAAATTGGACCTCCTAGGTGAGTATAACGTTAGTGCAAGTTTCACTGTTTTTAATCTCTCTCTATATGATATAGGAGACCATTTGGGGACAAATCACTTTAAAGGGGGAGGGAATGATGCAAGCATGGGCCCAACCAAAACCCTTGATGTCGAACAAGCAACTCGTGAACCTTGCAAGATCCAATTAAGCTTCCAAGAGGGCCAATTACTCGCACACGAACCAATAAGTTTAAAGAAGTTGTCATGAGTTTAATTGGTCGAGTTTAGGCATGCACTCTATGCATTCTATGAAAAACCTGCATTCCATGCGCTCTATGTAAAACATGCATTTCATGCATTCCATGCAACCCATGCATTTCATGCGAATGCATCCCATGCAATATGCTGCATGTAAAACTTTAATATTTGTGTGTTTAAATTCAGTTGCTGGAAATAAGGATTTTTTCCATTTAGTTATTTTAGTTTGAGTGTTAATTTTGTCTTAGTTTAGACATCTTAAATGTGTGTCTTAAATACTGTACTTTAATTATACGGCTTAGTTCTTACATCATTAATACTTGTTTAAGTTCACACAAATTAAATGTGTGTTTTTTTGTCTTAAATTGTTGCATTTAATCTTGTCTTAGTTTTGACCAAACTGTTCACATTGTTATTGCTAGAAAGCTTCCTCCCAAACTATTTGTATTGCGTAAACAACATTTAAAGAGTTGAACACAATCTCCCAAGAGCCATTTTGTGAGTAGCAAAGCATCAAGTGTTTTCACACTTGACCATTCGGTTGGCTACTAAGTTCACACGTATGGAACCATTCACTTCTTGCTGTTCACACCTTGAGACTCTTCGTGCGACATAATTTACGATAATTATCTACATATCCCAGGTGACGATTCGATTATCAAGGCAACATCAACTCATGTTCACACTATTGAAACCATTCAATTCCATGCACATTCAGATAACTCTCAACGACCAATGTAATTGGCTGTTTGGGAATACAAACTTCATAATGTGAACAAAGCTTTCACCATCATCAATGTTTAGAAACTCTCAAGGGATGCTTTGAACAAAATAATGGACATCAAACACATTTATTCTTATTGTTATCTCATGCCTATTTGGCTGGTTCCTTGTACAACCTAAATATGAGGCTTGAGACATTTTGTAACAACTTTTGATGAATTTTAATATTATTGTGAGTGTTCACTCTCCTTGTTCTCATTTGACTCAAATTAACTTATCAAGCATTCCTTGTGGTGTCAATCTAATTTCATTCGAACTTATCACTTCTTAGAAGTCTGGCATTCATCATTTATGTCGATTGGTTCCTATCTTGCTAGATAGAGGGTCACGATTCTTGATAGGGGATTGCGCGCGGACCAAGATCGAGTTTTCAAGTCACAGGAAAGTCCAACGAAAGCTATAGACACTTGGCTGAAATGAAAACAAAAAATAGAGAATTAAATTCAAAAGATCCAGAAAAACCGAATTGAAGTAGAATTAGGAATACTTAGGCGGCAAGAAATCTGGAAAAGTATGAATAAAGGATGTTTTTTGATGCCAAATAATGTTGCAAAACAGATCTTGAAGTTTGGGAATGGCTGAAACGCAACAAGAATAATAAAACAAAGTTAATCAATAATTCGGCACAAGCAGAAATAATTAAAGAAGAATAAATAGCAAGAAAGATAAAAAAAGTCCTAAGAAGCCTTGATATTAAGAAACATTTCACAACTCCCTTCAAACGGCTCCAATCTACCCTCCAATGTAGAAACACGGCAAGAAGAAGGTTGAATATGGCTCCCACAATCAAAAGATTGTTAAAACTACTTCTAAAGAAAACTCAAGAGAAAAGTCTTGGAGAAACTCAAAGAGAATTTTCAATCAATAAAAATCTAATTTCAAAGTAATGTTTGAAGGGTGGCCGGCCAAGCCATATAAATAGGCCTCCTAACTATTTTTCTAACCCTATTAGGAAAATTTAAAAAAACCCTAATTATTGACTTTTCAAGGGAAATTCGACCAAGGCCTTTAATGGGCTTCTTGGGCTGAATTTGTTACATAGGAATTTATTTATAATGTCTAAAAATTAAAACTAAATATTTAAAGAATTGAAATTTCAGAAATTGGGCCACTTTGACAATTTGGCCTGATTTTCAACTAAGTCTAATTTAAACTTCTTGGTTGGGCTTGGAGCATCTTATTGGGTTGTATCTTCAAGAACTTGGGCATGTAATCTGTTCTCTCCTTAAATTGGTTCGTTGATGCTCGTAACTGAGATCCAATGCGCTTTAGCTGCAAGATTCAGTTTCTTGGGTCAAGATTTCAAAGATTTGAAATCTTGATTTTCTTGATTCTTGAAATTGGTCAAAACAGCAAAATAGGGCCACGATTCGGTTTCTTGATTTTCTTGAAAACAAGAAAGTGAATCTTGATTTTCTTTTTCCTTTGTGTACGCATCTAAGGCCTTGCTAATGAAGTCTTGAACAATTCCATTTAGTTTCATACGCATTTGCCTGGCCTTTGACCTCGTTATTGGGCCTTGTGGTAATTTGAGCCCATCACGTTCTTGAGCTTGAGTTGGGCCTTTGTGACTCGTATCAATTCTTGTTTCCTTTTTGCCTCTATTTTAAGTACTAATATAAGGATTGGGTCAATATTGTTTTATAATATTAGTTCATTATTGATTCCTTAAATCAAATTCAAGCATATCCTTCCTTCTTCCTTTATTATCTGTCAAACCACATTTCCAAAGCCTATCATTCACATTTTCAACCTTTACAAAATACATTACATTTGATACTTCTTAATTTTGATCGGGAACTCTCACGACTCATAAACATCCTATGAGGACGAGCTCGTATAAGAACTTTTTTTTATTTTAGTGGAGAAGAACCTCCTTGTACCCGCACACAAGGAACCAATGCAACCACCATTTCCAAAGTGGTATGATGCCAATACTCAATGTGAGTATCACTCTAGAAATCCAGGACATACCATCGAGAGCTACTTTGATTCAATCTCAACCGCATCATGTAAAGGCACCACTCAATGCTATCCAGATTGTCTTAAACACGAGGGCCCCAAGTGCAAGATGAAGCTCATTTTCAGCTCAATCAAAGTTCTTCTCATGCGGTTTAGCTCACTTGAGCTCAAGTCAGCTCATTTGAGCTCAAGTAAGCTCATTCAAGCTCAAGTCGGCTTATTTAAGCTCAATTCAACTTATTCGAGCTCAATTTAGCTCATTGAGCTCGTTATTAGCTCTTTAGTTCTTTTAATTTTAATCGCTGGAATAAATTAAGTATTTAAGTTAATTTAGTTACAGCTCTTAATTACTTGTCAAATTATTACATATTTTTTTAATTATTTATTACATGTTTTTAATTATGTTTTTTAATTAATTATGAGTGTTTAATATGTCTTACATTATTAGAAGAATTATTGGGTTTAGTCGAATTTATTGTGCAGGTTATTGTGTTCACATGCTGCCAAATTATTGTCTTGGAATGCATTTAACTTGCTGATTTTCTTTGCTACAGGTTCATGAACAGCTTGGTGCAATGTATAGGAGTGTGCATGCACAATGGAGGTTCAATGGAAGGCATTTAAGGGAACACAAGTACTTGGGACGTTCATGCAAGAGGGGGCCTACTGAATGATCATGCATTTGCACATTTATGGACTGAATTTATGGAAGAACATACCTTGGGACGTTTCAGGCATGTTCCATGTATTTTCAAGATGACCATTCAAGTTTTCAAGGCACTTAAAAGCTCCATTCAGCTAAGGGAGATGTTGGAACAATTAAGGGGCTGTACATCCATGAAATTAAGCTTTCTTCAAGGTTAAGGATGCATGAATGCATCAATTGAAGCAACATGATGATTCAGCCAATCCATGCATCATTTACAATCATGAACCAAATTTTAATGCTTCATTCATGCTCATTCAACTGAATTTAGCTACAACAAATTAATGATTTCTTTCTAGAATTTTCTAGCATATTCATGGCTGAATTCTTAGTCATTAAGTTGCCCATTCGGCTACCCATGCCTGGTGCTATAAATAGTTGTTTATTTTTATTGTAAAGGAATTTTTGTCAAATTTCTGAATGAACTATTATTCTTGTGAGGTTTCTCCCTCTCAAATTTCGTGTAAGTCTCTATTTGACTTATCTAGCTGCTAGTGGCGTCAACCGAACTCTTTCTGAACTTATCACCATTCCTGGTGTGGCGTTCATCCATCTCATTATACCTTTGGTTCTTACCTCTATATAGGTAACGAGTCAAGGTCCATATCGACTATCCATTTTAATCTACCTTAAGCCATATAAGATCTGGGGCAATACTTCATATAGTATTGAATCTTTCTTGACGCTTGAGTTCTATTTCCATTCCCTTTTAATTATCAACTTATAGACTCCTTTTTTAAACTGAACCTATCAACACCAAACCACTCATCTAAAACCCTTTAAAAGCTTCCACAACCCTTAGCCTAAATCACCCAATTTTGACAACTCCAACTACTCCTCGTCAACGATCGGGCAACTACATGAAACGACTCGATTGGCCCTGGTCAGATCGTATCATTTGGTATCAGAGCTTGCAAAATGAAGAGCACCGATGTTCGTGTTAATCCCGAAGTAGGTTCGTAAAAAAAATTAAAAAAAATTTTGATTGGAAAAAAAATTGAAAAAAAGTTGTAATTTAATTTCCCTTGTATCCAGCATATTAATGTATTGAAGTATAAAAGAAGAAGAAGAAGAAATTTCAAAAAAAAAGTGAGCAAAAAAAATCGAGCAAAAAAAAAGAATTGAAAGTTTGTTACTGTTTTCATTTATTCCTACTTCGATCATCAAGTTTCCCTTCCTACCATTATTTACCCATCCCAACTCCACACTCTAAACCAATTTTTTTTTTCTTTGTTTCAGCCTACCCTACACCCGACGTTATCCCTTGTAACCCATTTTGAAGCTGACCCTAAGGCTGTAATAGGTTTATACGAGATAGAATACGAAATCACGAGAGTGAGAAGAGTGGAAAAAAGCAAGAGCGATTGGTGAGACCATTCGAGAGAAGTAAAAGCCTAAAAAAGAGTTCAAACACGAGAGTGAGTGAATTTTTTCTTTGTGAGCAAGCTTGCGAGGTTTTGTGGTGATGTATTTACTTTCTATTTTATTTTAAACACTTTTTCTTTTCATCAAAAAAGAATTATTATGTCTCAAGAAGAATTTTTTGAATTAGAATTCCAATATTTGATGCAAGGATGCGTAGAATGGTGAAATCAAAATTTGATAAATTGCATGATCGATTGGATCGAGTGGAGGAAAGATCCCAACGGAAGCCAAATTCACCGAATCAAGAGACAGAGACAAGATCATTCCGAAAGCACACATCCCATGATTATTCGAGAAGAGGTTTAAATCATGACTCCTATTCAATAAGGAATTCAAGATGATGCAAAGCAAGTTTTGAGTATGAAGTTTTTCAAGATGATGAACAGGAAATCATAAGTCGGTCTTCGTATGCCCCAAAGTACTCGTCCATGAAGGATCAACCACGAAGAGATGAACGAGTTTCTTATGCATCGAGATATTTGCCCATGAAGGGTTATTCACAAAGAGTTGATCGTGGCTGGCATGAAGATTCTACCACTTCTTTCCAACGAGAAGCTAGTCATGATGATACTTATAAGTTATCATCTTCGTGTAATAAAAAAACGAGGCAAAAAGACAAAGAAAATAGAAAAAAAGAAAGGCCAGAAATGTTGATGCAAGAAAATGAGTGAATATGGAATGAACTTGAGAGACGAAAAAAAAATGAAAGAAAAAGAACAAGCAATCAAAAAAGAAAAAGAGAGTGAAGAAAAGAAAAAAGAGAGTGGGGGTGAAAAAAAATCTGAAAACGAAAAGAAAATTGAAAATGAGATTGAAGAAAGCAACGAGAGTGCAAAAGAAATGAGTGATATGATAAAAGAGAGAGGAATTGCAAATGAATTGAAAAAAGGTATAAGCGAAAAAGATTAAAGTCAAAAAGTGAAAAGTGTTTTTACTAACCATTCCGTGAGTTCTCCCTGTGTTGTTTCTTCTTTCCAGGTTTCTCGAAATCCCATTGATAAATTTCAACTTCAATACCTTTTTAATAAGAGACAATTTCGATTGATCGAGAAAGGTAAGAATATAGAAGACCCTTGTCCACCGGCACATAAAGGTAAGAAAGGTGAGGGTTCTATGCCGTGTAAGTCTCCATCATCCTACTTGAACGTTTGTGATAATATTGCTGATGACTTAGTCTTTGAAAAGGTTTCATGTCTTGACATGGCTAATTGTCATTCTTTGTTTGATGTTGTTGAGAAAGTTTCTGGTGTCATAGTTTTCAAGAGACGTCCTTATTTTGTTTTGGTTAATTGTTTTTCGCTGTTCTTTGTTGATAATTTTATTTTGAATGGATGCATGAAGGGTTGTTTATTTGATGTGTTTCGTGTTGAAAAATCTGTTGATGGCATTGGATTATTTCAGCTTGTGCAAACTTTGGACGTGTGTAATCACAAGTATTCACATAAAAAGCTTGATTTCTTCGATTGTCACGGTTATGTGAATCCTCTATATTTTTTCACGAAACCCTTTTTGTATAAGCATGGCTGTGAGAATGAAAATTTTACAACACTATGGAACAAGTGATCAAACTCGTATGTTCAAACCTGGAAATTGCTATGTTGGTTTGTTTTGTGGGAAACTCGAGCATCCTAAATTTTGTGCGAACAATTTGATTGATGCTTTGACATTTGAAAAATATTTGTATACTGATGCAATTGATTTTTCTTCTTTGATTAGCCATGAAGTGTATGTTTTGAGCGATGAATACAAGAATAATGTTAATACAAATTGTGATGGTAATCAGCAAACAAATGAAATTGTAATTCATCATCCTTGGTACACTTTGACTGCGCAAGATGAACATCCATACAAATCTTTGTTTGAGATTGATCATGTTGAAAAGGCATGAAAAAGGACTCTTGAGTTTAATTGTGTGCAAACATGCATGATTAATTGTCCTTTGAATCGGTTGAGTTCACTTGTTCGCAATAATGACATATCAAGACTGTTTGATAATTTGAGATATGCAAGTTTTGATCAAATAAGACTCTAGATGCATGACCGATTGAATGAATTTTTCATTTATTTTGGATGTAATTTGAGCTTGAATTCTTTGTTCTCCTTACTGCCGAATATGGAGAGTCAATTTGAAAAGGTAAGATCCATTCATACTCCTAAAGTTTGCCATGGTTTACGTGCTCAAATTTGGATTGAGAATTCAGAAAGAGTCTGTAAGTTTTTAATTCATCGTGTCTTTAATCCTCTTCATTACTTTGTATATGACACTCTGAATGGGCTCAGTCCTAAAGAGGGAGGACATGTGACTAATCTATCATCTTTTCAAGTAATGTGTGGCTTTCAGGTTCTTAGGAGCAACCATGCCAATTCCATCAACCAAAGGGTTGATAACGATGCAAAATTTTTCTCGAGCAAATCGCCCGATTTGAGGACAAATTGTCTTCAAGAGGGAGGGTATGATGCGATCTCGACCGCATCATGTAAAGGCACCACTCAATGCTGTCCAGATTGTCCTAAACACGAGGGCACCGAGTGCAAGATAAAGCTCATTTTCAGCTCAATCAAACTTCTTCTCATTTGGTTTAGCTCACTTGAGCTCAAGTTAGCTCATTCGAGCTCAAGTCAGCTCATTCGAGCTCAAGTCAGCTCATTCGAGCTCAAATCAGCTCATTCGAGCTCAATTTAGCTCATTGAGCTCATTGTTAGCTCTTTAGTTCATTTAATTTTAATTGCTGGAATAAATTAAGTAAATGTTAATTTAGTTACAGCTCTTAATTACTTGTCAGACTATTACATGTTTTTTTAATTGCTTATTACATGTTTATAAATATGTTTTTTTAATTAATTATGAGTGTTTAATATGTCTTAAATTATTAGAAGAATTAATAGGTTTTGTCGAATTTATTGTGCAGGTTATTTTGTTCACATGCTGCCAAATTATTGTTATGGAATGCATTTAACTTGCTGATTTTATTTGCAACAAGTTCATGAATGGCTTGGTGCAATGTATGGGAGTGTGCATGCACAATGGAGGTTCAATGGAAGGCATTTAAGGGAACACAAGTACTTGGGACGTTCAAGCAAGAGGGGGCTGCTAAATGATCATGCATTTGCACATTTATGGACTAAATTTATGGAAGAACGTACCTTGGGACATTTCAGGCATGTTCCATGTATTTTCAAGATGACCATTCAAGTTTTCAAGGCACTTAAAAGCTCCATTCGGCCAAGGGAGATGTTGGAACAATTAAGGTGCTGCACATCTATGGAATTAAGCTTTCTTCAAGGTTAAGGACATCAAGTGAAGCAACATGATGATTCGGCCAATCCATGCATCATTTACAATCATGAACCAAATTTTAATGCTTCAGTCATGCTCATTCAGCCGAATTTAGCTACAACAAATTAATGATTTCTTTCTAGAATTTTCTAGCATATTCATGGTTGAATTCTTAGTCATTAAGTTGCCCATTCGGCTAGCCATGCCTGGTGCTATAAATAGTTGTTTATTTTTATTGTAAAGGACTTTTTGTCAAATTTCTGTATGAACTATTGTTCATGTGAGGTTTCTCCCTCTCAAATTTCGTGTGAGTCTCTATTTGACTTATCTAGTGTGCTAGTGGCGTCAACCGAACTCTTTCCGAACTTATCACCATTCCTATTGTGCCATTCATCCATCTCATTATACCTTTGGTTCTTACCTCTATATAGGTAACGGGTCAAGGTCCATATCGACTATCCATTTTAATCCACCTTAAGCCATATAAGATCCGGGGCAATACTTCATATAGTATTGAATCTTTCTTGACGCTTGAGTTCTATTTCCATTCCCTTTTAATTATCAACTTATAAATTCCTTCTTTGTTAAACCGAACCTATCAACACCAAACCACTCATCTAAAACCCTTTAAAAGCTTTCGCAACCCTTAGCCTAAATTACCCAATTTTGACAACTCCAACTACTCCTCGTCGACGATCGGACAACTACGTGAAATGACTCGATTAACCAAGGCCGAATCGCATCATGCTTAGCATTAAAATATAAGGTGCAAGATCTTATAAGGGTGGGAAAGACAAATATTCAGTGAGAGAATACACCAAATGTTAACACGAATCTGATACCAAACCAAAATTGAATAGTTAATGCTATAACTAAAGAAAAGAGCATTCAATGGGGAAAAGTGGAAGAAATCACAACCCTGCTCGAACAACTCTTTGACATCTTGAGTAATTCAAATCTAACTCACACTAAGCCACTCATATTTGTAATGGGAATTGATATGGATCAAACCTACAAATTCCACCATGGAGCTCGAGGACACTTTATCCAAGTTTGAGATACAGGAGGGTGTTAAGATTCTTTCTAGTTAGAGATACAGGAGGGTGTTAAGACCAATGAGATAAACACGATAGATGTGAAACTTGTCACCATCGTATACGGAAAGAAAACCCCTATCGAAAAAGATTCTACCTGGTACGAACTCGCTTACGGAATGTAATTGAGTCGTTTGTTTGCCCAATCATAAATTAAGTAGTTTCTTTTTTAATTTAATAAAAGTGATAGAGGGTTGTACGCGGACCAAGATCGAGTTGTCAAGTCACGGGAAAGTCCTACGAGATCTATAAACAACTTGGCTAAAACGGGAACAGAAAACAGGAAATTAATTTTCAAAGATGAAGAAACCCAAATCGAAATAGGAAATAGAACACTTGGGCGGCAAGAAATCTGGAAAAATATGATTGAAGGACGTTTCTTGATGCCAAAGAATGTTTCAAAAATAGATCTTGAAATTTGGGAATGGCTGAAACGCAACAAGAACAATAAAACAAGTTAATCAATAAATCAGCACAAGCAGAAAATTAAAGAGGAATAAACAACAAGAAAGATAAAGAAAGTCCTAAGAAGCCTTGAAATCAAGAAAGATTTCACAAATCCCTTCAATCGGCTCCAATCTACCCTCCAATATAGAAACACGGCAAGAAGAAGGCTGAAGATGGCTCCCACAATCTAAAGATTGTTAAAACTACTTCTAAAGAAAACTCAAGAGAAAATTCTTGGAGAAAAACTCAAAGAGAATTTTCAATCAATAAAATCTGATTTCAAGTGTAATGTATGAAGGGTAGCCGGCCAAGCCATATAAATAGGCCTCTTAACTATTTTCCTAACCCTATTAGGAAAACTAAAAAAAACCCTAATCATTGACTTTTCAAGGGAAATTCGGCCAAGGCCTTTAATGGGCTTCTTGGGCTGAATTTTTACATAGGAATTTATTTATAAAGTCTAAAAATTAAAAGTAAGTATTTAAAGAATTAAAATTTCACAAATTGGGCCACTTTGACAATTTTGCCTGATTTTCAACTAAGTCTAATTTAAACTTCTTGGTTGGGCTTGGAACATCTTATTGGGCCGTATCTTTAAGAACTTGGGCTTGTAATCTGTTCTCTCCCTAAATTGGTTCGTTGATGCTCGTAATTGAGATCCAATGCGCTTTAGCTACAAGATTCAGTTTCTTGGGCCAAGATTTCCAAGATTTGAAATCTTGATTTTCTTGATTCTTGAAATCGCTTTAAACAACAAATTTGGGCCAAGATTCGGTTTCTTGATTTTCTTGCAAACAAGAAAGTGAATCTTGATTTTCTTTTTCCTTTGTGTACACATCTAAGGCCTTGCTAATGAAGTCTTGAACGGTTCCATTTAGTTTCATACGTATTTGCCTGGCCTTTGACCTCGTTATTGGGCCTTGTGGTAATTTGAGTCCATCACGTTCTTGAGCTTGAATTGGGATTTTGTGACTCGTATCAAAAAGGCTAAATTTTAAGAAGATAGCTTAAATAAGCAGAGGATTAAAAAAAAGATAGTTGATGGGAGATGGATAATCGGACTTAAAACAAGAAAGAACCCATAATAGCGATTAAGGACCCAAATCTTATAAGTTTTAAGGTGAAAATATGGATAGCTAGATAGGATCGTGACCTACTATCTAGTAAGACAGGAAACAACGGTATAAGATTGAATGCCACACTCGGACGAGTGATAAGTTTAGAAAAGAAACAAGGTTGACGCCGCTAGCTTAGCTAGATAAGTCAAGTTGAATCTCAAAGAAAATCGAGAGTGGATAACTCACAAAGTTATATTTCATATGTCTAAAAGTTGTACCCAATGTTTACAAAAGAAAACTATTTATTGGCTGAAATATGACCAGCCAAATAGACAAACATTAAAGGCAAATAACTAAGCTAAATTAAGGTCTAGCTAAAAATGATGAACTTGGTGAATTGCAAATGTTGATCAGTCTTTATTCATGGCTTGATTGATGAGCTGAATGTAGCTTGATTTGGTTAATAAAGTTGATGTCTGTAAGTGCTCCGAATGGAAGTCTGCTGATGATGAACTTATGGGCAGCTAACGTGATCCGGCTCGATGATGTAGAGTCAATTCACTTGATTACCTGATCGTCAACGAGAAGTTTCGTTTGAAGTTGTATGGAAATGGAGTTATGGGATGTAAAAGCGGAAGCAGGTAATTTGGGTTCAAAAGATAGGCTAAGTTAATAGGGATAGGTTCGGTTTAACAAGAAATAAAATTTAAGTTCATAGTTTAAATGGAATGGAAATTGAACTCAAGCTTTAAGAACGATTCAATACTATGTAAAGTATTGCCCCGGGACTTATATTGCTTAAGGTGGATTAAATGGAAAGTCGAAGGTGGACATTGGCCCGTTACCTATATAGAGGTAAGAACCAAAGTTATAAATAGATGGATGAACGCCACACCGGATTGGTGATAAGTTCAATGAGTTCGGGTTGACACCACTAGCAAGCTAGATAAGTCACTTCGAGACTCAAACGAAATAAGAGAGGAAGAAACCTCACAAGAACAAAAGTTCTATTAATAATTCGTCAAAAGTTCAGAGAGATTCCTTTTACAATAAAAAGGTAAACTATTTATAGACACAAAGATGACTACTCAAATTTGGCATCTATGTGTTCACACAATTAATAAAAATGTTCACACTAAATCATTAAAATTTTTGGTTCATGCTTGAAGATGATGCATGAATTGGCCGAACCATCATGTTACTTCACTTGATGCATTCATGCAAACTTAGCCTTGAAGAATAGCCTTAATTCCATGAATGTGCATCCCTTTAATGTTTCTACATCTCCCTTAGCTGAATGGAGCTTTAAAGTGCCTTAAAAACTTGAATGACAGTCTTGAAAATACATGGAACATGCCTAAAACGTCTCAAGGTTTGTTCTTCCATAAATTCTGTCCATGAATGTGAAAATGCATGAACATTCAGCAGCCCCCTCTTGCATGAACATCCCAAGTACTTGTGCTTCCTTAAATGCCTTCCATTGAACCTCAATTGTGCATGCACACTCCCATACATTGCACAAAGCCGTTCATGAACCTGCAGCAAATAAAATCAGCAAGTTAAATGCATTTCAGACACATTAAATCAGCAGCATATGAACTCATTAATTTGCACATTAAATTCGATCATACATATTAACAATTTCAGACATTTAAAACAACATAAATAATTAATTATTTAATTTAGATATAATTAAAACACTTAATTAATTACTTGTCCAGATTTTAACAAATTAATTAACTTAAAATAAATAGCTAATTTAACAAAAGACAAATTAAATGGTTTATTTTAGCAAAATAAATGCAAGCTAAAGAAAGCTAAAAACGAGCTCATTGGGTTAAGATTGAGCTGACTTGAGCTCGAGTGAGCTGAACTAAGTTGAATTCAGCTTGCACTAAGGTGCACAGTTTGCTCAAATTTTGGGCTCGAGCTGGTCCTTCATCTTTGGGATGGAATTCACGCAAAAACTGACCCGTTAACGTTGCCACGACCTCTTGCATTTGCTTAGCTCGAGATCGAATATTTGGGCCTTTAAGAGGATCGAAAGGATCGAAAAGTGAATCTTGGGTTGCCCCGGGTATACTGACATCAGCAGCCAAAAGGTCTTGAAGTGTGAACAATCGGTAGTGTAGGTGTGAATAGAAAGAATCGATTGAATACCTGAAAAGGTAGCTTGATCAACTCATAATCTTTGGTAAAGTTCATGAATTAATTCGGCTGGAGAATGCATCAAGCAGCCCCAAGGTACATGCACAATCTAGTGCATGAATCCTTCTTTAATTAGCTACATTGTATCAGTAAGATACATGAACATCCAGTTGAATAATAACTCCTTTCGTTCATGCACAATCAGGTTCGTTGTTTTTTCATTTAATGGCTTCAATGTATCGGCTAAGTACATGAATATTCAGCTAAAAATCAGCTTCCAACATTCATGCACAATTCGGGTGCATGCTCCATATTTAATGAGCTCCAATGAATTAGCTAGATTCATGTATATTCAACTAAAGAAATAGTGCCCACCGTACATGCATAATCGAATACATGTTTCCACATTAACTAGCTTCGATGAACTTGGAAGATACATGTATGTTCAACTAATAATCAACTCCCAAATTTCATGCATATTCAGGTACATGCACCACATTGAATGAGGTTCATTGAATCGACATTGTGCATGGATTGGTCCAGCCGTATACCTTAAAACCTACTAAAACAAATTAAAAACAACTTTAAAGCAAATTAAACACACAAATAAATACGTAATGGACTAAGATACATTTAATAGATTTAGTCAAGCTATATTAAACTAAACATGATTAAATCAGCTAAAGTAATTAAAATGTCTAGGTCTAGCTAGCTAAGTTAGCTAGCTGATTCGAATTCAACTTCCAATAAATTGAAGATGCTTCTTAATGAGTCGTCCAGTCCCTTTGTAGCTTTCTCCCAAATTCGTGCAGCTAAAGATAAAATTATTCCTTTAAATAGCTTAGATCGAGCTCAAGTGATCAGTTCGCTAGGTAGCTCGATTGGAACTCGATTGAAGTCGGCTGAGCCCTTAGGCTGGTTCATATCATTCCCCCACTTCAAGGCGATTTGTCCTCAAATCGGTGCCTACTTCAAGAAGAGACAAATTAGATACGTTTAAAATTGCATTGGCATGAAGCTTACCTGGTAGGTCCATTCGATTTGCATTAACAATTGGCTCCAACACTTAGAATGGAACGTTATCTCTAGGAAGCAACAATTCAAAGCGATTTATTCTTAAATCAGGCCATTTGCTTGAAAAGTGATACGAGTCATAAAGGCCTTAGATGCGTATACGAAGGAAAAAGAAAATCAAGATTCACTTTCTTGCTTTCAAGAAAATCAAGAAACCGAATCTTGGTCCAATTTTGCTGTCTTGAGCGATTTCAAGAATCAAGAAAATCAAGATTTCAAATCTTGGAAATCTTGGTCCAAGAAACCGAATCTTGCAACTAAGGCGCATTGGATCTCAGTTACGAGCATTAACAAGCCAATTTCGGGAGAGAACGGATTACAAGCCCAAGTTCTTAAAGACACGGCCCAATAAGATATTCCAAGCCCAATCCTGAAATTTAAATCAGACTTAGTTGAAAATCAGGCCAAATTGTCAAAGTGGCCCAATTTGTAAAATTTTAATTCTTTAAATACTTAGTTTTAATTTTTAGACTTTATAAATAAGTTTCTATGTAAAAATTCAGCCCAAAGAGGCCCATTAAAGGCCTTGGACGAAATTCCCTTGAAAATCAATAATTAGGTTTTTTTTTAGTTTTCCTAGTAGGGTTAGGAAAATAGTTAGAAGGCCTATATATATGGCTTGGCCAGCCACCCTTAGAGAACACATTGATTATATTTTGAAATCAGATTTTTGTTGAGTGAAAATTCTCTTTGGGTTTTCTCCAAGAATTTTCTCTTGAGTTTTCTTTGGAAGTAGTTTTAACAATCTTTTTTATTGTCGGAGCCATCTTCAGCCTTCTTCTTGCCATTGTTCTTCATTGGAGGGGAGATTAGAGCCGTTTGAAGGGAGTTCTGAAATCTTTCTTGATTTCAAGGCTTCTTAGGACTTTTTCTTTACTTTTTCTTGCTATTCATTATTCCTAATTTTCTACTTGTGTCGATTTCATTAACTAACATGTTTAAACTTTCTTGTTGCGTTTCCAGCACTCTCAACCATCAAGAATCTATTCGGCACCATCCTTGGTCAACAAGAAACATTTTTGATTCACAAATTCCTCTTTTCTTGCCGGCCAAACCCTAGATCTAATTCAATTTGATTTTGTGATCTGCTGAGTTTGATTTGATTCTGTTTTGTGTTATTCTTTTCAGATTCGACTGTTGGGAGTCCCTCTTGAAGTCAATTTCATGTTCTTGGCTTCTAAGAATAGCTATTCACAAGTGTTTTTGGTTTCTTGGCTGATTATTTATTGTTTTGGGGTTTTTATTTCAGATCTAGAATTTTAAGATTTTGCTTTCTCTTTTTTGTTTCAGATCTAAGCGTCTAAAGGTTTTCGTAGGATTTTCTCGTGACTTGACAACTCGATCTTGGTCCGCGCGCAACCCCTTATCAAAAAGAATCTTTGTTGTTCATGGTTCCTTGAATTATAACTTCTTCCCATCGAGTTGGACTTAAACTTTTTCGAAACTTGAAAGTCAAAAACATTTTTAGTAACAAAAATAAAATGAAGGATTTTATTTAATCCATTTCTTACACGATCTTAGAATAACTCAAAGATGTTGCAATCTGTATAAGCATAATGGATTTTAAACGTTCCTTCCAAATGATGTAAACTCAAGTTAACTCCGGGATCAAAAATAAGATTTTGTCTTACCATTTCAATCTGACTCCAGAGTTTCATAACTGGCAACATAGAAGAAAGATGAGGTAATCGAAAGTTATAATCATGCAAGACACACTTGAATCTATTCAACCATAATATGGAACAGAAATCTCCAAAATCAAAGATTTGATTTTGACCTTGTACATTTTCAAAGTTCACATATTTGGTTTTTGAAAATAATGATAAATCATGGAACAATTGAGAATGGCCAACATGTTTATATAAAACAAAATTATGATGCTCACCTTCTTCCATTAATAACTTAGGAAAATATGCTTCGGGTTTAAACACATGGGTTTGCTTGCTTATTTTTGAAAACAATGTAAAGATATAGTTCAGGAATAATGCAATCATGCTTGACAAATGGAATTTAGACATGGGTATGTGTAAGCAATCAAAACTTTCAAAATTCCATTGAACAGGCAGCTTTGTCCACAAAATTTGTTCACATGAAGTTAAAGAATTCTCATGGCATTCTAAATCAGATAAATAATCTTTTTACATGAAAACTCTTTATCACAAACAACAATGAAGTTTTTTTGGCATATGGATGGAACAAAGACATCAATGTCTAAATTATCTTACAATTCAAGGTTATTTGAATCAACAGGAAACAAATGATGAAAGAAACATTTCAAAACAAATTCAGCATCTCTATTCAACATATAACAACAAAACAAATCATGATAAAGAATTTCATGAAGACAAACAACATGAGCAAACTTGTCAACAGAAATCAAACAGTTCCAATCTAATTGAGTCTTGATAAGTTCCTTACGTTGCTTACCTTCGGGAATGTTAAGAACATTTGTACTTTCCAACTTACCCTTTTTAATCAATTAAAATCGTCGTTTGTCGAGTAGGTAGTGAAGTTGGAATTTGTCAAATGAATCTTTAGTGACCTGAAAAGAAGAAAATTCACAAGGCAAATTTGAATGGGGATTAGCAAAAATATTCCTCCCTTTTTTTTTAACATTCTCGTATTTTTCACTCGTTTCTTTTTCAATCTGATTTTCAAACTCTCTTTCTTTTTACCCAATCTCTTTTATTTTTGAAAACTCACTCTCACTCTTCTTTTCACTTTCTTTTTCAACAACGTCACTCATTTCATTCACACTTTCACTTTTTTTCAATCTGATTTTCAAACACTCATTTTTCGTATTTTTTTTCTTTCACTTTTTTTCTCTTTTTCATTCTTAAACTCTTTTTCAAAGTTCTTTTCTTGCCTGCACTCTTTTTCTTGCTCTTTTCATTCAATTTCAATTTCATTTTTGTTTTGTAATTCAATTTCTTTTCTCTCATCTTTTTCTTTTTCTTTTTCATTCGATCTCATTCCTCCTACGGAAGCCTTCAATTGGAGTCTATCTTTGTAGACTTGTTTCGGGGTTAAAGGTGCTAAGATCACCGTCTTCTCATGGTGTTTGAAGGTGTAACAATTGGTGTAACCATCATGCATCATGACCCTCCGGTCAAATTGCCAAGGCCGTCCAAGTAGTAAGTGTCCAGCATACATAGGCACCACATCGCATAGAACTTCATCTTGGTATCTCCCAATGGAGAAAGTAATAAGCACTTGTTTGGCTACCTTTAATTCACCTCCGTCATTAAGCCATTGTAGCTTATAAGGATATGGATGCTTGGTAGTAGTGAGGCCATGCTTCTCCGCCATCATTGTTGATACGAGTCACAAAGGCCCAACTCAAGCTCAAGAACGTGATGGGCTCAAATTACCATAAGGCCCAATAACGAGGTCAAAGCTAGGAAAATGCGTATGAAACTAAATGGAACCATTCAAGACTTCATTAGCAAGGCCTTAGATGCGTACACAAAGGAAAAATAAAATCAAGATTCACTTTCTTGTTTTCAAGAAAATCAAGAAACCGAATCTTGGTCCAATTTTGTTGTTTTGAGTGATTTCAAGAATCAAGAAAATCAAGATTTCAAATCTTGAAAATCTTGGCCCAAGAAATTGAATCTTACAGCTAAAGCGCATTGGATCTCAATTACGAGCATCAACGAACCAATTTCAGGAGAGAACGGATTACAAGCCCAAGTTCTTAAAGATACGACCCAATAAGATGTTCCAAGCCCAACCAAGATGTTTAAATTAGACTTAGTTGAACATCAGGCCAAATTGTCAAAGTGGCCCAATTTGTAAAATTTTAATTCTTTAAATACTTTGTTTTAATTTTAGACTTTATGAATAAATTTCTATGTAAAAATTCAGTCCAAGAGGCCCATTTAAAGGCCTTGGATGAAATTCCCCTTGAAAGTCAATAATTAGGTTTTTTTTTTAGTTTTCCTAGTAGGGCTAGGGAAATAGTTAGAAGGCCTATATATATGGCTTGGCTGGCCACCCTTAAGGACAATTAGATTGAAATCAGATTTTTTGTTGAGTCAAAATTCTATTTGAGTTTCTCCAAGAATTCTCTCTTGAGTTTTCTTTAGAAGTAGTTTTAACAATCTTTTCAATTGTGGGAGCCATCTTCAACCTTCTTCTTGCTGTGTTTCTACATTGGAGGGTAGATTGGAGCTGTTTGAACGGAGTTGTGAAATATTTCTTGATTTCAAGGCTTCTTAGGACTTTCTTTATCTTTCTTGTTGCTTGTTCTTCTTTAATTAATTCCGTTTGTGCCGATTTGTTGATTAACTTGGTTTAATTGTTCTTCTTTAAATTTCATGATTTTTCGAGATCAGAAACACCTCGAACGAAGTTGTCAAGTTACTCTGCAGTTTTTTTTTCGGGTTTTCGGGTGTCATCAATTTTTATTGATTCTTAGCGGTAGGTTTTCATTTGTTTTGATTTTATTCTTCCTTTACACTATCTAACACCTTCCTGTTTCTTGTGTTAGTAGGATTTAAAAGTGCTCACAATTCTTCCTCGGTGCAACACAAATCAATTGGTGTCTTGTCACTTTTTGGACTCCTAGTGCAAATTAGGATTCTTTGGTAGTTACGGTTCATACACTTTCTAATTGATTGATATAGACTCTACTATAGAACTCACAAGACTGAATTCTACCTCTTTGAGAATTTAATTTTTCTTTTTGAGTGTTGAGTGTTTGTTTTGCAGGTATTCCAAAAGAAAAAAATAAAAAAAATAAAAAAATAAAATGTCTAGAATTGGTCAAGTCGATGATGAGAATAATGATCATAATGATTTTCATGATAAACTTAAAGTGTTCCAACAACAATTAGACGAACAGGCTGCTGCACTCAAACAAACAAATGTCATACTTCGAACATTGAGTGCTATTATCAATGAGATGCGATTGGATCAAGAGCCTCAGTATCGGGGTCCAATTAAAGATGACGTGGATAACCAGCCTCGTGCTAATACGCATGCTCCTAGACGTGTCCCTAGAGCTGACTATGAATGTCATGATCGCGGACAACCCTCTTTAGCAAAACCAAAATTCACAATTCCTCAATTTCGTGGTAAGAATGATCCAGAAGCTTATTGTGAATGGGAATCTAAAATTGAACTTATGTTTCACTATTATAAATGTCTGGATGATGAAAAAGTATCGTTAGCAACACTGGAATTTTCAGATTATGCATTAAGTTGGTGGACTCAACTTGGGGTAAATAGTCATAGGAATTATGAACGCGAGATTAGGATATGGGATGAATTGAAACAAGTCATGCGTAAAAGATTTATTTCGCCTCATTACTATAGAGAGGTTAAAACAAAACTTAGACGACTTGTTCAAGGTAGTAGGATGGTAGATGATACGAGTCACAAAGGCCCAATTCAAGCTCAAGAACGTGATGGGCTCAAATTACCACAAGGCCTAATAACGAGGTCAAGGGCCAGGCAGATGCGTATGAAACTAAATGGAACCGTTCAAGACTTCATTAGTAAGGCCTTAGATGTGTACATAAAGGAAAAAGAAAATCAAGATTTACTTTCTTGTTTTCAAGAAAATCAAGAAACTGAATCTTGGCCCAATTTTGCTGTTTTGAGCGATTTTAAGAATCAAGAAAATCAAGATTTTAAATCTTGGAAATCTTGGTCCAAGAAACTAAATCTTGCAGCTAAAGCGCATTGGATCTCAGTTAGAGCATCAACGAACCAATTTTGGGAGAGAACAGATTACAAGCCCAAGGTCTTGAAGATACGACCCAATAAGATGTTCCAAGCCCAACCACGAAGTTTAAATTAGACTTAGTTGAAAATCAGGCCAAATTGTCAAAGTGGCCCAATTTGTGAAATTATAATTCTTTAAATTTTTAGTTTTAATTTTTAGACTTTATAAATAAATTCCTATGTAAAAATTCAGCCCAAGAAGCCCATTAAAGGCCTTGGCTGAATTTCCCTTGAAAAGTCAATAATTAGGGTTTTTTTTAGTTTTCCTAATAGGGTTAGGAAAATAGTTAGGAGGCCTATTTATATGGCTTGGCCGGCCACCTTTCATACATTGCACTTGAAATCAGATTTTATTGATTGAAAATTCTCTTTGAGTTTTTCTCCAAGAATTTTCTTTTAAGTTTTCATTAGAAGTAGTTTTAACAATCTTTTAGATTGTGGGGGCCATCTTCAGCCTTCTTCTTGCCGTGTTTCTATATTAGAGGGTAGATTGGAGCCGATTGAAGGGAGTTGTGAAATCTTTCTTGATTTCAAGGCTTCTTACGACTTTCTTTATCTTTTCTTGCTATTTATTCCTCTTTAATTTTTCTGCTTGTGCCGAAATTAGTGATTAACTTGTTTAATTATTCTTGTTGCGCTTCAGCCATTCCAAACTTCAAGATCTGTTCTTGCAACATTCTTTGGCATCAAGAAACGTCCTTTGTTCATACTTTTCTAGATTTCTTACCGCCCAAGTATTCTATTTTCTATCTCGATTTGGGTTTCTTGATCTTTGAGTTTAATTTTCTGTTTTCTATTTTTCATTTCAACCAAGTTGTTTATAGATCTCATAGGACTTTCCCGTGACTTGACAACTCGATCTTGGTCTGCACGCAACCCTCTATTAGTAGATGAATACTTTAAGGAGATGGAAATGCTCATTCAGAGAGATAATGTAGAGGAGAATGATGAAACAACTATGGTTCGATTTATTGATTGTTTAAATAGGCCAATAGCTAATACATTAAGGCTACAAACATACATTGATTTAGAAGCAGTTCATAAAGCCATTGAGATCGAGCAACAATTAAAGGAACAAAGGGTTAGCTCCTTCTTTACTTCACAATATTATAGAGGTAACATTTCCAATTCTTATTTTAAAAGTTCGAAACCACCTTTTGTTACTAATAAGTCTTCTTCGAGTAGTGGTAGTAAGCAATTAGACTGGAAGAAAGGGGCTCCTATGAAAATACAAACACCTTCTAAATAGCCCAATTTAAGTGATTCGAATGTAAAGAAGACTCGTGAGATTGAATGTTTTAAGTGCAAAGGGCGTGGTCATTATAGTAGAAAATGCCCTAACATGAGATTTCTTCTTATGAAAGATAATGGTGAGTGCACTTCTGACTCTAAAAAAATAGATCCGGAAATGCAAGAACTAGTGGATGATAGTGCTAATAAAGAAGAGTTGGTTGAACCACCAAAAGAAGGGGACTTTGCCGATTTTCAATGCCTTGTAGTCCACCGCACCCTTAACATCCAAATGAGAGACGATTTTGATAACCAAAGGACCAATATTTTCCATTCTAGGTGTTTTATAAAAGGTAACTTATGTTCACTTATTATTGATAGTGGGAGTTGTTCGAATGTAGTTAGCAGTTATTTGGTGGATTCCTTAAAGTTGCCTTGTACCAAGCACCCTAAGCCGTATCACCTTCAGTGGCTTAATGAATGCTCGAAAGTTAAAGTTACAAAACAGTCCTTGATCACTTTTAAGCTAGGGAATTACGAGGATGAGGTATGGTGTGATGTGGTCCCAATGCATGCGACACACTTGCTCCTTAGATGGCCTTGGTAATTTGATCGTGATGTTACACACCAAGGTAAGCTCAATAGATACTCTCTTGTGTTTAAAGGCTGAAATTCACTTTTGCTCCTTTAAATCCCAATGATTGATATAAATATCAATTAAAAATGATGAAATTTTGTGAGCGGGTGAGGGAGAAAGGACAAATAAAAAATATAGAGAGAAAAGAGGCTAGTAGTGAAAAAAGTCAAAATTTAAATGGCCCAAAGGTGAGTGAACCCGCAAGTGGTAAAACTAGAGTGAAAATTTTAATTGCAACAAAAAAAGATGTGCGGAGAGCCCTACTCAATAAACAGCCTTGTATCATTGTGAGGTTTAGGCAAAACAATTTATCTCTATCTAATGAAAAATTGCCTAGTGTGTTTTAATGTCTTTTGCAGGATTATGAGGATATTTTTAGTGAGGCCCCTAAAGGTTTACCACCTTTACATTGGATAGAACACTAAATTGACTTAGTACCTGGAGCTTCAATACCAAATCGACCAGCCTATAGAAGCAATCCCGAGGAGACAAAGGAAATGAAAAGGCAAGTTGAGGATTTATTAGACAAAGGGTACATTTGTGAAAGCTTAAGCCCTTGTGCCGTTCCTGTCTTATTGGTACCTAAGAAAGATGGTACGTATAGAATGTGTGTTGATTGTCGTCCAATCAACAAAATAACGGTAAAGTATAGACATCCAATTCCTCGACTTGATGACATGCTTGATGAATTACATGGATCAACTATATTTACTAAAATTGATTTAAAAAGCGATTATCATCAAATTCGAATGAGGGAAGGAGATGAATGGAAAACAGCCTTTAAAACAAAATTTGGATTATATGAATGGTTAGTTATGCCTTTTAGCCTTACTAATGCACCGAGTACATTTATGAGATTAATGAATCACGTTTTAAGGCCCCACTTGGGTAAATTTGTAGTAGTTTACTTTGATGACATTTTAATTTACTCAACAACATTAAATGATCATGTTTTCCATGTTAGAACGGTTTTAGACATTCTAAGAGCTGAAAAATTGTTTGCCAACCTTGATAAATGCACATTTTGTTGTGATAAGCTAATATTTTTAGGTTTCATAGTTAGTGCCCAAGGTATTCATGTCGATGAGGACAAAGTTAAGGCAATCAAGGAGTGGCCAACTCCTAAATCGATAACTGAGGTGGGATCTTTCCATGATTTAGCTAGTTTTTATAGATGATTTGTGAAAGATTTCTCCACTATTGCTGCCCCAATTAACAGAAGTTATTAAAAAATCTGTGGGTTTCAAATGGGGGTGAAACTCAAGAAAAGGCCTTTCAAACCCTAAAAGTTATGTTTTGCTCCTATTCTTAGATTATCTAATTTTACTAACACTTTTGAACTTGAGTGTGATGCTTCAGGAATTGGCATTGGCGCCGTTTTAATGCAAGATAAGCAACCAATTGCTTATTTTAGTCAAAAATTGAATGGTGCAATATTAAATTACTCAACTTATGATAAAGAACTTTTGGCATTGGTTCGTGCACTTCAAGTATGGCAACATTACTTGCTGCCTAATGAATTTGTAATACATACAGACCATGAATCCCTTAAATAGTTAAAGGGACAAGGTAAGTTAAGTAAATAGCATGCCCGATGGGTGGAATTCATTGAAACATTCCCTTATGTGATAAAATATAAAACAGGTAAAGATAATGTAGTTGCGGATGCTTTGTCAAGACGATATACTTTAATAAATACATTAAATGCTAAAGTATTAGGGTTTGAACATATTAAAGAGTTATATAATTTTGATGCTGTTTTCGGCCATATCTATAGTAATTGTGGAAATACTACTTTTGAGAAGTTTTACCTTGTAGATGGATTTCTTTTTCATGTAAACAGGTTGTGCATACCAAATTTTTTCCATGCGAGACTTATTGATTCATGAGGCCCATAGTGGGGGTTTAATGTGACATTTTGGAGTGACCAAAACACTAGACATCTTGTAAGAACACTTCCATTGGCCACATATTGTAACAACCCAATTCTGGGCCTAGTCGGAACAGTGGTTTCGGGACCACAAATCCGACGAGGGAAAATATGATTATCATTATATTTTTATGGTCTACAATTTCACAGAAAAATTTCGTAAAAATTTCGTTCGAAAATTTTGACGTTTGGGCACTCAATTTAGTCAAAAGGACTAAATTGTAAAAAGTGCAATAGTTGAGTTCTACATGTTAGAAGTGTCTAATTGTTATGAAATTATAAATTGGGGGTCCTTATGTGGTAATTAGACCATTAGTTAATTGATGGACAAAATGGGCATAGAATTAGTGAAATAGATTTTTTTTTAAGTAAGGGCATTTTAGTCATTTAGTAATAAAAAGAAATAAAATGGGGAAAAGATGGAAAAATGGTATCATCATCTCCATGTTGCTGCCAAATTTGAAGAGACACCATAGCTATGGTTTCTTTGCTTTTTCAAGCTCATAGTAAGTGCATTCTAGTCCCGTTTTTAATGTTCTTCGCATTTTTGAAATCCTCGTAGCTCGGTTTAGCTTATTCTATCAATAATTCATGTTAGAGTTCATATTTGGAAACATATTCATAGGTGAAATGTGTTTATTTTTCTATTTTATGATAGAATATGAAGCTAGAAATTATGTTAAACAACTTTTGCTATACGATTTTAAGCGAAAACGGGTAAATAGACATAATCGGTAAAAATACCTAATGTTCATAAATAAGTGTTAGAGTGGGAATTTGATGTTGCCATAGAAGGAAAAAATGTTCAGCGTGTCATAAAACATAAGAATAAGAGACGAATTTTAATTTCTGAGCTTGGGGAGAAAAGTGTAAATATGCAAAAGTTTGGGGGCAAAATTGTAATTTTTCAAAAGTTGGGTGGAGGATTATTTTAATAAATGTGAACATTAAATGAGTTAAATTTTCCATTATAGATCAAGAAAGACGAGAAGACTACCTCAAATGGGGAAAAGAGAAGATAGTGGAGTAAATTGCAAAATTGAGATATTTTGCACTGAGGTAAGTAAACATGTGAATTAATGCATTATTTTGATATTATTTAATATTTTTTGAGATTTAATTGAACATAGAATAATTATTTGGCAAAGATCCTAAAAATGTGGTTAAGTTGGGAAAGGTGGTAAAGTGTTGAAAAACACGGTTTCCGGTTGAACACTCGGAATAGGCTGGAGTACATTGAATATAAAGGGGGTTGCTAAGTGCTGATTCCCCCAAGGGGTTGCTAAGTGCTGATTCCCTGACTCATTGGTGGTTGCTAAGTGCTGATTCCACCGTATCTTTGAATGTAAAAGGGGGGTTACTAAGTGCTAATTCCCCCAAGGGGTTGCTAAGTGCTGATTCCCCGAATCACTAGTGGTTGCTAAGTTCTGAATCCACCGATAACGGACAACATTCCGAGTGTCCAACAGGGGACAATTGGAAAGGTGAATATATATAAGGTGGACAAGATTATGTGAGGGATATTGGGTTTGATACTTTATAAACCCATGTGTGAGATGAAAGGAAATATCAAACCTACAAAGAGCAAATTTTAAATGCAAAACTGTTTTTAACAGCAACAGTTGGGTAACTTTAAAAAATCACCATAAATGGTACAAAAAGAATTAGAGGTTGAATAATATATGAAATTGAAGATGAATGAGTCTATTTTCATATGAAATAAAAAGAGAAAGCAAAAGAGTTGTATATTTGGGGATATTTGAATTTTATTGAGACAGGGTTGAATTGATTTCCAATTTCCCTTTTCCAAATTTGGAAAATCACCGAAAATTGTAACAAACTAATTATAGCCTGAAATTTATATGCCTGGATTCCTTAATGAGTCTATTTTTAATAGAAAAAATCATGAACAATTTTCAAATTTTGTACAGGGAGTTAAGTAAATTTTAGTAAAGGGAGGTCAGAACTGTTGGGCAGTAAAACAGGAGAAAGTTTAAAGAATAAACTGTACTAATTGGCTAAAAAAAATTCTGAAAAGTTTATGTTGGAAAGGTATATGAGTCTAGTTTCGTGGAAAATTTACGGCATCCAATTTGGAGCCCTGTAGCTCCAGATAAAAATAAATTAGTGATCTTGACGCAGAAAAACAGCTTGCTGGAAATTGAACAATAATGAAATTTATGTATGACTAAAATTATGTTACTATGGAATCATGTGAGGAATTTATTTATTTTTCATATGTTTACTTACTAAGCTATATGCTTACTCATTTTTATTTTCCCTTGATTAGAGTGACATCAATTAGCTCGGAACTTGGACGAAGTCAGAATATCATCCACACCATCATCATCTTTTTAGGTATTTTGGCAATCAATACTGTATATATGACTTTATGTAATGTGGTATGAATATGTAAATAAAATATTGTTCGGTTTAAAATGTTGATATTTATTAATGGATAAATTGTGTCTGAATATATAACTGTATTTGGTTGGAATATTGAAGTTGTTTGAAATTGTGTTTGAAAATTTGCAGAGGGTTTTACGTAAAAATAAGCAGAAATGCTGCCGAAATTTAAAAAAAAACTTAGTAATACCTCGTACTTTGTTCTATCAAGGAATATAGGTAAGGGGTGTTACACATATGAAGAAGGATGTCGAAAAGGTATGTTCTAAGTGCATCACATGTAAACAAGCAAAATCTAAGGTAATGCCTCATGGCGTTTACACTCCTTTGTCGATTCCTACTTCACCATGGGTAGACTTATCCATGGATTTTATTCTAGGTTTGCCATGAACTAAGAAAGGAAGAGATATTTTTTTTGTTATTGTTGACAGGTTTTCCAAGATGGCACATTTTATTCCTTGCCACAAAATAGATGAGGCTACACATGTGGCAGACTTATTTTTTAAAAATGTGGTAAGACTTCATGGCATCCCTAAAACAATTGTTTCTAACAGAGATGTCAAATTCCTTAGCCACTTTTGGAAGGTATTGTGGGGTAAGCTTGGTACAAAATTACTGTATTCAACTACATGTCACCCCCAAACCGATGGCCAAACTGAGGTAGTCAATCGAATTTTAGGAGCCTTATTACGATCTGTTGTGGGAAAGAACATTAAAAATTGGAAAAAATGTTTGCCATTTGTTGAATTTGCATATAATAGATCTATTCATTCTACAACTGGCTATTCACCATTTGAACTTGTTTATGGTTTTAACCCACTAATAGTACTTGACCTTGTGCCATTACTACTAGAACATATTGCTAATTTAGATGGCGAAATCCTTACACGAGAAGGTTAGGCAACGAATAGTCAAAACAAATGACATCAACACCAACAAAGCAAATAAGGGGCGCAAATGGGTTGTCCTTGAACCCGGAGATTGGGTTTGGGTCCATATGAGAAAAGAACAATTTCCTACAAAAAGAAAGACAAAGTTGGACCCAAGAGGCGATGGGCCTTTCCAAGTACTCGAGCGGATCAATGATAATGCATACAAAATTGACCTACCCGGTGAGTACAATGTAAGTTCTACTTTCAATGTGGTTGACTTATCTCCATTTTATTTTTTCGATTCGAGGAGGAAATTTTTGAGGAAGGGGGAATGATACGAGTCACAAAGGCCCAACTCAAGCTCAAGAACATGATGGGCTCAAATTACCACAAGGCCCAATAACGAGGTCAAAGCCCAGGCAAATACGTATGAAACTAAATGGAACCGTTCAAGACTTCATTAGCAAGACCTTAGATGTGTACACAAAGGAAAAAGAAAATCAAGATTTGATTTCTTGTTTTCAAGAAAATCAAGAAACTGAATCTTGGTCCAATTTTGCTGTTTTGAGCGATTTCAATAATCAAGAAAATCAAGATTTCAAATCTTGGAAATCTTGGCCCAAGAAATTGAATCTTGCAGCTAAAGCGCATTGGATCTCAGTTGCGAGCATCAACGAACCAATTTCGGGAGAGAACGAATTACAAGCCCAAGTTCTTGAAGATACGACCCAATAAGATGTTCCAAGCCCAACCAAGAAGTTTAAATTAGACTTAGTTGAACATCAGGCCAAATTGTCAAAGTGGCCCAATTTGTAAAATTTTAATTCTTTAAATACTTAGTTTTAATTTTTAGACTTTATGAATAAACTTCTATGTAAAAATTCAGTCCAAGAGGCCCATTTAAAGGTCTTGGACGAAATTCCCCTTGAAAGTCAATATTTAGGTTTATTTTTAGTTTTCCTAATAGGGCTAGGAAAATAGTTAGAAGGCCTATATATATGGTTTGGCCGGCCACCCTTAAGGATAATTAGATTGAAATCAATTTTTTTTGTTGAGTGAAAATTCTCTTTGAGTTTCTCCAAGAATTCTCTCTTGAGTTTTCTTTAGAAGTAGTTTTAACAATCTTTTCGATTGAGGGAGCCATCTTCAACCTTCTTCTTACTGTGTTTCTACATTGGAGGGTAGATTGGAGCCGTTTGGAGGGAGTTGTGAAATCTTCTTAGAACTTTCTTTATCTTTCTTGTTGTTTGTTCTTCTTTAATTAATTTTGTTTGTGCCGATTTGTTGATTAACTTGGTTTAATTGTTCTTGTTGCGTTTCAGTCATTCCCAGCTTCAAGGATCTATTTTGTAACATTCTTTGGCATTAAGAAACGTCCTTTATCCATAATTTTCCAGCTTTCTTGTCGCCCAAGTATCCTACTTCTTCTTCAATTAGGTTCTTGGTCTTTTTGAGTTTAATTTTCTATTTTCGTTTCAGCCAAGTGTCTATAGCTTTCGTTGGACTTTCCCATGACTTGAGAAGCTCGATCTTGGTCTGCGCATAACCCTCTATCAATCGTGCTAGCTACATTTGTGCAACTCCCGCCATCGATTATGACCTTACAAACTTTTCCTTGCACGTGGCAGCATGTCTGAAATATGATCTCCCTTTTTTGTTCATTCTCCATGCTTTCAAGTGTGAGACTTCGTTTAATGATTAATACCTCACCGTTAACAACAACGTTTGATTCAGGATTTCTTGACATGATGTTAAAATTTCTCACCACAAACCTCACTTAAATCACTCACAAGAAAGAATAGATGTCACTCCACTTGTGTTTCACTCAACTGTTGGCTTTTACCTCTTGATGAATTTTCACTCGTGCCTTTTACAACTCAAATTCACTTCTTGAAGTTCTTGGAAATTTCGTTAGACTTATTAGAAAGCTCATAGGTTTACTTCAAAAAGGCTTCAAAACAAAGGATTAATGTTGGGTAAATAGGTAAGCTGAAAGAAAATTTTTAAGAGTGTGGCAACAAAAATTGGTTTTAAAAACAAATAAGAAGATCGAGAATCAAAAATACTTTTTTAAACTAGCTTTTCTTTTATCGAATTGCTCAAAATCCAAACTCCCACTTTTGTATTTTGCACACTTTTTTCTATATTCGAAACTACTTTTTTACTTCATTTCAATTTTGAAAGTATAAAATCGATAAAAATATACTTCATTTGAAAAGCTCTGATACCAAATGATATGAACTCGCTTACGGGATGTAGTTGATTCGTTTGTTTGCCCAATCGTAAATTAAGTAGTTTCATTTTTTATTTAACAAAAGTCTAAATTTTAAGAAGGTAGTTTAAATAAGCAGCGGATTAAACAACAAATTTGGGCCAAGATTCGGTTTCTTGATTTTCTTGCAAACAAGAAAGTGAATCTTGATTTTCTTCTTCCTTTGTGTACGCATCTAAGGCCTTGCTAATGAAGTCTTGAACGGTTCCATTTAGTTTCATACGTATTTGCCTGGCCTTTGACCTCGTTATTGGGCCTTGTGGTAATTTGAGTCCATCACGTTCTTGAGCTTGAATTGGGATTTTGTGACTCGTATCAAAAAGGCTAAATTTTAAGAAGATAGCTTAAATAAGCAGAGGATTAAAAAAAAGATAGTTGATGGGAGATGGATAATCGGACTTAAAACAAGAAAGAACCCATAATAGCGATTAAGGACCTGAATCTTATAAGTTTTAAGGTGAAAATATGGATAGCTAGATAGGACCGTGACCCACTACCTAGCAAGATAGGAAACAATGGCATAAGATTGAATGCCACACTCGGACGAGTGATAAGTTTAGAAAAGAAACAAGGTTGACGCTGCTAGCTTAGCTAGATAAGTCAAGTTGAATCTCAAACAAAATCGAGAGTGGATAACTCACAAAGTTATATTTCATATGTCAAAAAGTTGTACCCAAAGTTTACAAAAGAAAACTATTTATAGGCTGAAATATGACCAGCCGAATAGTCAAACATTAAAGGCAAATAATTAAGCTAAATTAATATCCAGCTGAAAATGATAAACTTGGTGAAATGCAAATGTTGATCAGTCTTGATTCATGGCTTGATTGATGAGCTGAATGTAGCTTGATCCGGTGAATAAAGTTGATGTTTGTAAGTGCACTGAATGGAAGTCTGCTGATGAATGAACTTATGGGCAGCCAAATGGTCTTGAAGTGTGAACAATTGGTAGTGTAGGTGTGAACAACAAGAATCAATTGAACACTTGAAAAGGTAGCTTGATCAACTCATAATCTTTGGCAAAGTTCATGAATTAATTTGGCTGGAGAATGCATCAAGCAGCCCCAAGGTACATGCACAATCGGGTGCATGGATCCTTCTTTAATTAGCTATATTGTATTGGCAAGATACATGAACATCCAGTTGAATAATAACTCCTTTCATTCATGCACAATCAGGTTCATTATTTCTTCATTTAATGGCTTCAATGTATCAGCTAAGTACATGAATATTCAGCTAAAAATCAGCTCCCAACATTCATGCACAATTCGGGTGCATGCTCCATATTTAATAAGCTCCAATGAATTAGCTAGATTTATGTATATTCAGCTGAAGAAATAGTGCCCTCCGTACATGCATAGTCAAATACATGCTTCCACAATAACTAGCTTCGATGAACCTGGAAGATACATGTACGTTCAGCTAACAATCAGCTCCCAAAGTTCATGCATATTAAGGTACAAGCGCCACATTGAATGAGTTTCATTGAATCGGCATTGTGCATGAATTTGTCCAGCCATATACCTTAAAACCTGCTAAAACAAATTAAAAGCAAATTTAAAGCAAATTAAACACACAAATAAACACGTAATGGACTAAGACACATTTATTAGATCTGATCAAGCTGTAGTAAACTAAACATAATTAAATCAGCTAAAGTAATTAAGATGTCTAGGTCTAGCTAGCTAAGTTAGCTAGCTGATTTGAATTCAGCTTCCAATAAATTGAAGATGCTTCTTAATGAGTCGTCCAGCCCCTTTGTAGCTTTCTCCAAATTCGTGCAGCTAAAGCTAAAATTATTCATTGAAATAGCTTAGATCGAGCTCGAGTGATCAGTTCTCTAGGTAGCTCGATTGGAACTCGATTGAAGTCGACTGAGCCCTTGGGCTGGTTCGTATCACTACCTCAAAGGCCGTAAAGGATGATGTGTTGGTCATCAGGGTTCTCGAGCCTTTTAAGTATAGAGATTACCAATGAGTTCCTTAGAGATATGATTATGAGGTGGTTGGATCTGATGCCTCCAACATCTCAAGACTCAATGGCATAACTCGAAGCGAGTGTTGTTAGAAGCCAAATACAGTGGGGAAAGAACTGCATGTAAGGAACTTATTTCAGAAATCAACAAGAAATTGACAATAAAACGATAAGGCAAGGAGGGAGGACCAAAAATGAGTAGTCAAGAATGATGATGTTAATGAATTTTTGCGTCTGATAAAGCACAACGAGTATAGTGTGGTCGAGTAGTTAAACAAAACACCAGCAAGAATTTCTTTGATGTCACTACTTTTGAACTCGGAGCCATACAGGGAGGCTCTCGTACGAGTTCTAAGATAAGCTTACATCACTCACAACATGTCAGTAGATAATGTCAGTCACTTAGCAGGGAGCATTTTTGCTCCAAATTACTTATCTTTCAATGATGATGAAATACCCCCGAATGGAAGAGGAAGTACCAAGGCACTACACATCTCAGTAAAGTGTAAAGCCTATTCTGTGGTCGGGGTCCTGATTGACATTGGATCATCGATCAATATCATACCTTTATCAACATTGTCCAAGCTATCGGTGGACACTTCGTACGTGGTATCGAGCCCTTTAGTGGTGCTGATACGATCACGCCCCAGAAACGCCCTTGGTCCAGCTCCCTAAGTGTTGTTTGCAATCCTTTGAACGTTGAATTAGTTCAATTCCAGCTCGTTGAGCTCAATTTAGCTCGTTTCCAGCTTAATGAGTCCGTTTGCTCGTTTTGAGTTTATTTTAATTTCATGCATTTTAGTTGCTGGAATAGAACTTAGCTGCTTAAATAAATTTTAGTTAATTTAGTTTAAGTATTTAATTAATTTAGTTAAGTGTTAAATGTGTTTTTAAGCCATTTAATTTGTCTAAGTACTTTCGGCATTAATAAGTCTAAGTCATTTAATTTGTCTTAATTACTATAGCAATTTAAGTTGTCTTTAGCTCATATAATTTGTTTTAGTCTTAACAGCTATTTAAAGTGTCCTAAGCTAAGACAACTTAATTAAGCTCATTAAAGGTGTCTTGACCGAATTTTAATGGTTGTTTGTAGGTGTCCATTCAATTGGAATCAGCTTGGTGCATGGACGACATTAAAGGGAGCATAATACACCAATTAATTTGGCAGCTCATTCCTTTTCCTTAAAGGCCTGTTCGTGCATTGCAATGGACAAGGGAGTGTTCACACATGGCTATTCAGCTCACATATTCTTTTCACATTTGATGGTTGTTTAAAAGTGACTTTTCACACCTTGTGACCGATTGTTTCAACAAGTTCACACTTACGAGCTGTTTATGTGCCCAAGATGCCACTAAATGCTGCTGCTGTTCATTAGGCTTCTCAAGGCTGATTTAATGAAGATAATTGAAGTCATTGGTTGTTCAAAATGTTTAACTCTTCTAGCCTAATAAATTAGCTCATCTATTTAGCTAAATTGGGACTTTAGCTCATAGCTTCTTTCGGTTCCCAGACGGCTTCCTCTAAACTGTAACACCCCAAACCCGACCTAGATGTTATGGCCGAATCTGACGATATCACATTGAAGTGTTTTTCAAAAACACAGTTTCATTGAAAACCTGTTCCATACTAATTCACGTTTATTGAAAACTCAAGTTGTCTTTAGCAATGTGTTGATCATATTAGTTTGTTACTATATTTAAAACGTTATTTGATGCGAAAATTTTTACAGTATTTTATGAAAACGTGGTGTCTTTGAAAATAGTTACCTTTTGAAAACCCGTCTTTTTCTACAACTAGCAGTTTATATCAAACTAATTAAATAAAAACCCCAATTTAAAGTTTATAACTTTAAAGATGCCTTTTTACATCAAAATACCCAAATTCAGTTACTTATAAATTAAAAGCTAAAAATGAAAGCTGATGCAGTTGTGTGGCCATCATCGAGTCCCTCGCAGCACCGAACCGCTTACAACTGGGGATTACCTATACAGTTAAAAGGAAAGGGTGAGTTTACGAAAACTCAGTGTGTAATCCCCTACCAAATAGTCAGCCTATGACATGCAGTAATAGTCTAGGCCTGAGCCCTATTCACTAACAGTACAATGTGGGCCTTAGCCCAATACAGTAACAGTGTGGGCCTTAGCCCAATACAGTAACCAATACAGTGAAATAGTGTAACCTATCCTAAGCCAGCCAACACACCACTCTGTACCATCAACACACCATGTGGGGATAAAATCGACCCACCCAGCCAACACACCAATATCGCAGCAAAGCTGCCAATAATAGTATTGCAGCGAAGCTGCCAGTAACAATATATGTGGCAAAGCCACCAGTATAGTATACTTCTCCCATATCAGTATCCCAACCCCATGCAGTATGTCATGTCATAAATCATACGTGTATACAGAACGTCATACTCAGTAATAGTCATATATATATCATAGAACAAATCAACCATACATAACATAAGGCTATAACGGTCATTTCATCTCCTAAGGGTATAACAGTCATTTTACCTTATGGGGGTATTTTGGTCATTCTACCCTGCAGAGGTATTTCAGCCATTTTACCCTACGAGGGTATTTTGGTCATTTTACCCTATGGTGGTATTTTAGTCATTTTACCCTATGGGGGTATTTTGGTCATTTTATCTTATAAGGGTATTCCGATCATTTTACCCTGTGGGGGTATTTCGATTATTTTACCCTATGGGGGGATTCTGGTCATTTTACACTATGAGGGTATTGCTGTCATTTTACCCTATGGGGGTATTTCGATTATTTTACCATATGGGGGTATTTTGGTCATTTTACCTTATGAGGGTATTTCAGTTAATTTATCCTATGGGGATATTTTGGTAATTTTATCCTATGGATATTTCGTTCATTTTACCCTATGGGGGTATTTGGGCTCTCGATGCAGATATCGATCTCTCGAAAGGTTCGTAGTCACCTCAAGCGACTTAGGTAACCTAAAAGGTCATAATAGTGAAAATGGGCCCAAGGCCCATTACTTGGCCTAAATGGGCCCACACACTCGTGCAGCCCGTTCAACCCAGTTTTCACCACGGTTATGAGATCTACACAACCCAGTCCAGAATTTGCCACAAATAGTGCATTTCATCCGTGTAGGGCCCACAAGCCTATTGAGCCCACACGGCCTATTTTGGCCCAACGTGACCCATTACGGCCTAAGCCCATGAAAATGCTCATGGAGGCCTCTACAGTTTATTGCCCATGATTCACAGGTTTGGCTTTCCAGACAAGTGATCGCACACTCGTGTGGTCTCAACGTCATTTTTTAGCTTTTTGACTTTTGTCATTCTACAGTTACAGTGGGGTGGTTACACACCTGATGCGATTTGCAGATTCCCTTTGTTCCAAACACTCTTATTCTGAAATCAATGATCATCGCACCCCTGGTTCCCAGGCAATATGCCAATCAACCTCGACCACCAACACTTAGGAATGGAAGCAATGCAAGTTAGAGAAAGAGACGAAAACCTTGAAAACCTCACCGATCTCCCATCGAGAACAAGGTACAAATGAGATGATGATATGAGTCACAAAGGCCCAACTCAAGCTCTAGAACGTGATGGGCTCAAATTACCACAAGGCCAATAACTAGGTCAAAGGCCAGTCAAATGCGTATGAAACTAAATGGAATTGTTCAAGACTTCATTAGCAAGGCCTTAGATGCGTATACAAAGGAAAAAGAAAATCAAGATTCACTTTCTTGTTTTCAAGAAAATCAAGAAACCGAATCTTGGTCCAATTTTGCTATTTTGAGCAATTTCAAGAATCAAGAAAATCAAGATTTCGAATCTTGGAAATCTTGGTCCAAGAAACTGAATCTTGTAGCTAAAGCGCATTGGATCTCAGTTACGAGCATCAACGAACCAATTTCAGGAGCGAACGGATTACAAGCCCAATTTCTTGAAGATACGACCCAATAAGATGTTCCAAGCCCAACCAAGAAGTTTAAATTAGACTTAGTTGAAAATCAGGCCAAATTGTCAAAGTGACCCAATTTGTAAAATTGTAATTCTTTAAATACTTAGTTTTAATTTTTAGACTTTGTGATTAAATTCTATGTAAAAATTAAGTCCAAGAGGCCCATTTAAAGGCCTTGGACGAAATTCCCCTTGAAAGTCAACAATTAGGGTTTTTTCTAGTTTTCCTAGTAGGGCTAGGAAAGTAGTTAGAAGGCCTATATATATGTCTTGGCCAGCCACCTTTAAGGACATTACATTGAATTCAAATTTTTGTTGAGTGAAAATTCTCTTTGAGTTTCTCCAAGAATTCTCTCTTGAGTTTTCTTTAGAAGTAGTTTTAACAATCTTTTTGATTGTCGGAGCCATCTTCAAGCTTCTGCTTGCCGTGTTTTTACATTGGAGGGTAGATTAGAGCCGTTTGAAGGGAGTTGTGAAATCTTTCTTGATTTCAAGGCTTCTTAGGACTTTCTTTATCTTTCTTGCTGTTTGTTCTTTCTTAATTATTTTTGTTTGTGCCGAATTGTTGATTAACTTGGTTTAATTGTTCTTGTTGTGTTTTCAGCCATTCCAAGCTTCAAGAACCTGTTTTGCAACATTCTTTGGCATCAAGAAACGACCTTTATTCATAATTTTCAATCTTTCTTGCCGCCCAAGTATCCTACTTCTACTTCAATTTGGTTTTCTTGGTCTTTTGAGTTTAATTTTTTGTTTTGTGTTTTCCTTGTCAGATTTAGCTTTGGAGTCTTTCTTGAAGTTAAATTTTGTTTTCTTTGCTTCCAAGAAACCTTATTAATAAGTGTTTTGACTCTTGGCTGATTCTTTCTTGTTTTGGGATGTTTCTTTATATACCTTTTGCTTCTAAGGTTAATTTTTTGTTTTCGTTTTCAGCCCAAGTGTCTATAGTTTTCGTTGGACTTTCTTGTGACTTGACAAGCTCGATCTTGGTCCGCGCGCAACCTTCTATCATTTGGTATCAGATTTTGTGTGTTTTGGGTGTTCGTGGTTGATTTCTAAACTGATTTCCTTTTAAAAAAAATAGCACATAGCAGTTTTTACCTAGAAAAATTTTGCAAAAAAATTCATTTGAGTGGGTAAACGTTGTCCGATTGGGCTGAAATTTTATATGCATATTTGTGGCACTGTGATAGAATATTAAAAAATATTTTCCACAACAAAAAATCAGTAGAAAAAGTCCAAAAAATAGAAAAAGATGAAATCAAATAAAAATTAAAAAAATTCAGCGGGTTGAGTTTAGTCTGGAAACTTTCCAGATCAAATATACATTATTTAAGGACATTCTAATTTAAATTTTGTGATTTTTGGAGATCGGGAACACCTCGATCGAAGTTGTCAAGTTACTCCGCAGTTTTTTTTTCGGGTTTTCGGGTGTCAGCAATTTTTATTGATTCTTAGCTATAGGTTTTCATTTGTTTTGATTTTATTCTTCCTTTACAGTATCTAACACCTTTTTGCTTCTTATGTTAGTAGGATTTAAAAGTGTGCACAATTCTTCCTCGGTGCGATACAAATCAATTGGTGTCTCGTCACTTTTTGGACTCCTAGTGCAATTAGGATTCTTTGGTATTTACGGTTCATAAACTTTATAATTGATTGATATAGACTCTACTAAAGAACTCACAAGACTGAATTCTACCTCTTTGAGAATTTGATTTTCCTTTTTGAGTGTTGAGTGTTTGTTTTGCAGGTATTCCAAAAGAAAAAAAAAGAGAAAAAAATAAGATGCCTAGAATTGGTCAAGTCGATGATGAGAATAATGACCATAATGATGTCCATGATAAATTTAAAGAGTTCCAACAACAGTTAGACGAACAGGCTGCTGCACTCAAACAAACAAATGTCATACTTCGAACATTGAGTACTACTATCAATGAGATGCGATTGGATCAAGAGCCTTAGTATCGGGGTCCAATTAAAGATGATGTGGATAACCAGCCTTGTGCTTATAGGCACGCTCCTAGACATGTCCCTAGAACTGACTATGACTTTCATGATAGCGGACAACCCTCTTTGGCAAAACCAAAATTCATAATTCCTCAATTTAGTGGTAAGAATGATCCAGAAGCTTATTGTGAATGGGAATCTAAAATTTAACTTATGTTTCGCTATTATAAATGTCCGGATGATGAAAAAGTATCGTTAGCAACACTGGAATTTTTAGATTATGCATTAAGTTGGTGGACTCAACTTGGAGTAAATAGTCATAGGAATTATGAACGTGAGATTATGACATGGAATGAGTTGAAACAAGTCATGCGTAAAAGATTTATTCCGCCTCATTACTATAGAGAGGTTAAAACAAAACTTAGACGACTTGTTCAAGGTAGTAGGACGGTAGATGAATACTTTAAGGAAGTGGAAATGCTCATTCAGAGAGCTAATGTAGAGGAGGATGATGAAACAACTATGGTTCGATTTATTGATGGTTGAAATTGGCCAATAGCTAATACATTAAGGCTACAAACATTCATTGATTTAGAAGAAGCAGTTCTGATATGATCTCGGTTTACTAGATGAATCCGAGTCGTGAGTTGCCCGATCATTAACGAAGAAGTATGCCTTGGTAAAAAGTTTTAAAGAAAAGAAGATAAGTTTGGGGTTTAAAGAAGTCAAGTTGGTTCAAACAACGATGGATAATGGATTTAGTTTAGGCTAGAAAGATGTGGATTAATTTTGGTCAATTTTGGTTTATGTTTAGTTATGGAATGGTTTTAGTTTTGGTACTAATTAGAATCGAATAAAGGTACAAAATGGTATGGGATTTTGGTATGAAATGGTTTATGGCTCAAAAAGGTCAAGATTGAACCAACACTAAAGGGGAAGTGTTGACCTGAAACTTATAGGACCTAAAAGAGATAGAAATGGTAATTTGGGAACCTTGAACCGATACTTAGAAAAGTATGAACCAAAGGTATGAAGGAGAATGCCACACTCGATTTTAGGGAGTGATAAGTTTAAGAAAGACTCAGAAAGACGCCACTAGGAGCTAGATAAGTCTTACGGGTCTCGAACGAAATTTGAGAGAAAATGACTCACAAATTCGGCAGCAATTCATTAATAATGTGCCAAAAGTTCCTTTTACAATGAAAATGAACAACTATTTATAGTGTTCAACTAGGTAGCGGAATGGTCACCTTCATGGCTAAGTAAATTGAACTAGAATGAGCTAGAAAATTGCAGAATTAAACATTGAATTGCTGTAGCTAAATTTAGCTGATTGAAGTCCAATAGGCAGCTTCTAGACTAAGCAAATGAACTTGGAGAGCTTGGAAAGGTACATGGCAGCAGCTAGGTTCGGCCAATGAGCTTAATGAGCTCATTAAAATGCAATTCTTGGCTGAAAAAATACCAGCATTAAAGGAGAACGTGGATAGCCAAATAAGTGTGAAAAGTCAGCCTTGAAGAGTCCTTTAGATGTGAACATGTCCAACTGAATAGTCATTGGTGTGAACATCCAAGTATGAACGACATTACGCTGATTTGGGGGATGAATTTGGTCAGCTGAACATGCACTTGAAGAGCCATGTATGTATCATCAAGTTCATTGAATTTAAGGTGAACGCACCTTGCTTAATGGCTCTTCCAAATTCCGCTCACCTACAAAATGGATGAATTCAGCTTAATTAATTCACATTCAGCTGAACATAATTAAAAACATAACCTGGACAATTTAAATACACATAATTAAAGCTAGACACAATTAATTAAGTTAAGACAAAGCATATTAAAAACATGCAATAACAAAAAAAAACATATTTATAAGCTGTAAGATTTAAGACAATAACATGGAATAAAACATAATTAACATGAATACTTAAACTTGTCCAGATTTTAGACCAATTAAACAACGATGATTAATTGAACTGTATTTAACTAATTTAACTAACTAAATAATTATTCCAGCAGCTAAATTATTGTCTAAATGAAATTGAGCTGAATTAAAATTTAATGAGCTGAAATTGAATTAAAATTTAACTTGGACCTACGTTAGGCTGGGAACCGTTCCTTTCTCATGTGAACCCAAACCCAATCACCAGGTTCAAAGACAACTCTTTTTCGACCCTTATTCGCCTTTCGGGTATAACTTTCGGTTCTTACTGCAATGTTGGCCCAAACTTTCTAATGTAACTCCTTTACATACTCGGCCTTTTGCCTAGCATCTGCATGAATAAGTTGATCGTTAGGTAGAGGAACCAGATCTAAAGGAGTCAAGGGATTAAATTCGTAAATGATTTCAAAAGGGGAGTATTTAGTTTCCGAATGAATGGAACGATTATATGCAAACTCGATATGCGGTAAGCACTCCTCTCAGGACTTAAGATTTTTTCGTATAATGGCTCGCAATAGAATAGATAGCACAGGATTAACTACTGCCGTTTGGCCATCTATTTGAGGGTGACAAGTGGTTGAAAATAGTAATTTAGTTCCAAGCTTGCTCCACAACGATCTCCAAAAATGACTTAAAAACTTTGCGTCTCGATCGAAGATAATCGTTCTCGGTATGCCATGCAAACGAACAATCTCCCTAAAGAAAAGAGTAGTAATGAGAACAGCATCATCAGTTTTTGTACAAGCAATGAAATGAGACATTTTTGAAAAACGATCAACAACAACATAAATTGAGTCCTTCCCCGTCTTAGTCCTAGGCAATCCAAGGACAAAATCCATGGAAATGTCTTCCCAAGGTGCGTCGGGTATAGGGTGGGGCGTATATAGCCCATGCGACTTAACCTTGGATTTGGCCTTCTTGCACGTTACACAACGTGAACAAACCCGTTCAACGTCTCTCTTCATTTTCAGCCAATAGAAATGCTTTTGGTTAGTTACTAGAGTCTTTCCAACACCGAAATGGCCCATGAGGCCTCCGCTATGCGCCTCATTACTAACAATTCCCGTATGGAACTTCGCGGCACACACAATTTTCCTTCTTTAAAAAGGAAACCATCACTCCTATAAAACTTATCAACAACCACATTTTCACATGAGATAAATATTTCTCCAAAATCATCATCTTTAGCATATAAATCTTTCAACAATGTAAAACCAAGCAATTTAGAATCCAAATATGACAAAAGTGTATACCTTCTCGAAGAGCATCAGCCACTATGTTATCCTTACCTTTCTTGTATTTGATGACATTGGGAAATGATTCCAAATACTCTACCCATTTAGCATGACGTTTGTTTAGTTTATGTTGGCCTTTGATGTGCTTTAACGCCTCATGATCGGAATGGATCACGAATTCCATCGGCCATAAATAGTGCTACCACGTCTCAAGGGCTCGAATGAGAGCGTGCATCTCCTTGTCATAAGCGGGATAGTTCAGCGCAGCTCCTGATAGAGTTTTGCGTGGACCAAGATCGAGTTGTCAAGTCATGGGAAAGTCCTACGAGATCTATAAACAACTTGGCTGCAACGAAAACAGAAAATAGAGAATTAAACTTGAAAGATCAAGAAACCCAAAATCGAATAGAAGAAGAAATACTTGGGCGGCAAGAAATCTGGAAATTATGAATCAAAAATGTTTCTTGATGCCAAAGAATGATGCTGAATCAGATCTTGAAGTTTGGAATGGCTGAAACGCAACAAGAACAATTAATCCCATGTTAATCAATAAATCGACACAAGCAGAAATTAATAAAGGAGAACGAACAGCAAGAGAATAAAGAAAGTCCTAAGAAGCCTTAAAATCCTGAAAGATTTTACAACTCCCTTCAAACAGCTCAAATCTACCCTCCGATGTAGAAGACACGGCAAGACGAAGGATGAAGATGGCTCCCACAATCTAAAAGATTGTTAAAACTACTTCTAAAAAAAAACTCAAGAGAGAATTCTTGGAGAAAGCTCAAAGAGAATTTTTCACTCAATAAAAATCTGATTTCAATGTGTAATGTGGGTGAGTGGCCGGCTAAGCCTTGCTTATATAGGCCTATTACTACTTTCCTAACCCTATTAGGAAAACTAAGAAAAAAAACCTAATTGTTTGATTTTTAAAGGAAAATTCGGCCAAGGCCCTTTAAATTGGCCTCTTGGGCTAAATGTTTACATAGAATTTAATTTATAAAGTCTAAAAATTAAACTAAGTATTTAAAGAGTTAAAGCTTAACAAATTGGGCCACTTTGACAATTTGGCCTGATTTTCAACTAAGTCTAGTTTGAACTTCTTGATTGGGCTTGGAACATCCTATTGGGCTGTGTCTTCAAGAACCTGGGCTTGTGATCCGTTCTCTCCTGAAATTGGTTTGTTGATGATCGTAACTAAGATCCAATGCGCCTTAGCTGTAAGATTCGGTTTCTTGGGCCAAGATTTCCAAGATTTGAAATCTTGATTTTCTTGATTCTTGAAATCGCTCAAAACAGCAAAATTGGACCAAGATTCGGTTTCTTGATTTTCTTGAAAACAAGAAAGTGAATCTTGATTTTCTATTTCCTTTGTATACGCATCTAAGGCTTTACTAATGAAGCCTTGAATGGTTTGATTTAGTTTCATACGCATTTGGCCTTTGACCTCGTTATTGGACCTTGTGGTAGTTTGAGTCCATCACGTTCTTGAGCTTGAGTTGGGCCTTATGACTCGTATCATTCCCCCTTCCTAAAAAAGATTCGTCCTCAAATCTGAAAAATCAAATGGAGATAAGTCCAGATTAAACACAAATAATTAAATTTGTCCAGAGTTAAACAAATTAATTACTAACACTTATTTAAGTTGAACTAAAATTAATTCTAACACTTATTTGAGCTGAACTAAATTTAATAAACCAACTCATTTAATTTATTCTAGTAAATTAAAAATGCATGAAATTAAATAAAAGCGAATTAAGCTCAACGAGCTAGAATCAGCTCGAATTGAAGTCCATGGAGCTGGAACAAGCTAGTTCAGCTTGCGAAAGTTTTTGAAATGGCGCTTGATGAACTGAACCAAGGACGTTTTCGGGGAAGGGTCGTATCATCCCCCTTCTTCGAAGCAACTTGTCCTCCAGTCGATGCATTGGTTAACTCGAACATAGTTCCTCTTACTCGACTTTCTTAGATCGAACGGGACTAATGGCAATTGAGTCCACTGAAAAGAATAACAATGAGTTAGTAAATAGCAACGCAAACAAACTTCATGTATAACCACAGAAACTGTTTAAGGCACTGATATAAATTGAAAACAAATTTGGCAAATTTCATTACCTTATTCAAAAACCAAGTATCAAAACAATAGAAAGTATTTTCACACAATAGATGATGCATGATTTTCCAACAAAATATACCAAAACAGATTCCGGGTTTAAAAACTTGATTTTGATTAGTCATGCCGAAGTGTAACAAAGATTTCATTAAACCAATCAAGTTAAACCATGAGGATTTTCACATACATACCAACATACATTCAAAACTTTTTTTATTCACCAAAACAGATTTGCACAAATTCGCGGATTTTACACAAGGCAAATCAATAGAATAACAACTCACGCTTCCTTTTGTAATGACTTTATCAACCACAATCAAAGAATAACAATTAATCATATCAAAATGAGGGGATCTTTTAAGAACTACGTCACCAAAAGTTTTATCCATAATTTTCAAATATGCACAGGACTCAGTTGCTAAAATTTCCTTACCTCGCTTACCTTCAGGCTCATGTAGTGTGATTTCATCTTTGCCTATGTTGATCATATGAAAGCATCTTTCATCGTAAAGGTATTGAAGTTGAAAGTTATCTTTCGGTCTTTCGGGAACCTGAAAAGTAGTAACACAAGAAAAATCATATCTTGGTTAGTGGAAACATTCCTCACTACCCTTTCCTCGTCTTTTTCTTTTGTTTCTTTTTCTAACTCATTTTCTCTTCTTTCTTCAATTTCTTTTTCAATTCTCTTGTCTGTTTCTTTTTCACTCTCAATCTCTTTTTTCTCTTTTTCATTCTCTTTCTCTTTTTTGATTTCTTTTTTTGTCTTCCTTTCATTACAAGATAGAGATGTTACAAATGAATCAGAACGAAAAGACTCTCGTTGGGTATGTACGGAATGACTTGCATACGAACAATGATCACCTTTTCAAAATTGATTCTAAGTGGACGAGTTCCTTGGGGCATACGAAGGATTACTTGTGATTTCTTGTTCGTCAATTTGGAAAACTTCACGCTCGAAACTTGCTTTGAATCGTCTTGAATTTCTAGTTGAATAAGAATCATGATATGAATCTTTTCTCGAATGTTCGTTGGATGTTCGTCTTCTTGGCACTCTCATTTTTTCCCTTTCACTTGAATTAAGTTGTCCTCGTTGGGCTCTTTTCTCCACTTGGTCCAATCGCATCTCATTGATAGTAGCACTCAATGTTCGAAGTATGGGATTTGTTTGTGTGATTGCAACAGTCTGTTCTTTTAACTGTTGTTGGAAGTTTTTAAATTTGTCATGGATATCATTATGGTCATCATCAACTTGACCCATTCTATGCATCTTATTTTTTTCCTTTTGGAATTCCTGCAAAACAACCACTTAACACTCCGAAAAAATTTATCAAACCACACCATTAATCACTCAAAAAGGAAAATCAAACTCTCAAAGAGGTAGAATTTAGTCTTGTGAGTTCTTTAGTAGAGTCTATATCCATCAATTAGAAAGTGTATGAACAGTAACTACCAAAGAATCCTAATTTGCACTAAAAGTCCAAAAATGACGAGACACCAATTGTTTTGTGTCGCACCGAGGAAGAATTGTGCACACTTTTAAATCCTACTAACATAAGAAACAAGAAGGTGTTAGAAAGTGTAAAGGATGAATAAAGGATGAATAAAAGCAAAACAAATGAAATCCTACAGCTAAGAATCAATAAAAATTGCTGATACCCGAAAACCTGAAAAAACTGCGGAGTAACTTGATAACTTCGTTCGAGGTGTTCCTAATCTCCAAAAATCATGAAATTTAAACTGGAATGTCCTTAAATATTTTGTATTTGATCTGGAAAGTTTCGGCACTAAACTCAACCCGCTGAATATTTTTTTAATTTTTATTTGATTTCATCTTTTTCTATATTTTTGACTTTTTCTACTGATTTTTTTTGCGGGAAATATTTTTCAATAATCTATCATAGTGTCACAAACAAGCATAAAAAATTTTAGACCAATCGGACAACGTTTACCCACTCCAAATGAATTTTTTTCCAAAAATTTTTCTGGGTAAAAACTGCTATATTCTGGAAATCAGTTTAGAACTCAACCAAGAACACCCAAAACACCCAAAATCTAATACCAAATGATAGAGGGTTGCGTGTGGACCAAGATCAGATTGTCAAGTCACGAAAAAATCCTATGAAAGCGATAGACACTTGGACCTGAAACGAAAACAGAAAATCAATCTTAGCAGCAATAGATCTATAAAGAAACGCCACAAAACAAGAAGGAATCAGACAATAATCAAAACACTTATTAATAGGGTTGTTTGGATGCAACGAAAATGAAATTTAACTTGAATAAAAGAATCCCCAAACCGAATCTGACAAGGAGAACCCAAAACAGCAAATTAAACTCAAAAACTGAGCAAACCGAATTGAATCACAATTAGGAGGCTTGGACGGCAAGATCTATTGAAGAGTATGACTAAGGGGCGTTTCTTTAATGCCAAGAATGATGCCGAACAGATTCTTGAAGATTGGAATGGCTGAAAACGCAATACGAGAAATTAAATCAAGTTAATCAACCAATCTGCATAAACAGAAACAACTAAAGAAGAAAGAACAGCAAGAAAGATGAATAAAGTCCTAAGAAGCCTTGAAATCATGAAAGATTTCACAACTCCCTTCAAACGGCTCGAATCTCCCCTGCAATGTAGAAACACGACAAGAAGAAGGATGAAGATGGCTCCCACAATCAAAAAGATCGTTAAAACTACTTCTAAAGAAACTCAAGAGAGAATTCTTGGAGAAAACTCAAAGAGAATTTTTCACTCAATAAAAATCTGATTTCAATGTGTAATGTGTGTGGGTGGCCGGCCAAGCCTTACTTATATAGACCTATTACTACTTTCCTAACCCTATTAGGAAAACTAAGAAAAAAAACCTAATTGTTTGATTTTTAAAGGAAAATTCGGCCAAGGCCCTTTAAATGGGCCTCTTGGGCTGAATGTTTACATAGAATTTAATTCATCAAGTCTAAAAATTAAACTAAGTATTTAAAGAATTAAAACTTAACAAATTGGGCCACTTTGACAATTTGGCCTGATTTTTAACTAAGTCTGGTTTGAACTTCTTGATTGGGCTTGGAGCATCCAATTGGGCTGTGTCTTCAAGAACCTGGGCTTGTGATCCGTTCTCTCTCGAAATTGGTTTGTTGATGCTCGTAACTGAGATCCAATGCCCTTTAGCTGCAAGATTCGGTTTCTTGGGCCAAGATTTCCAAGATTTGAAATATTGATTTTCTTGATTCTTGAAATCGCTCAAAACAACAAGATTGGACCAAGATTCGATTTCTTGGTTTTCTTGAAAACAAGAAAGTGAATCTTGATTTTCTTTTTCCTTTGTATATGCATCTAATACCTTGTTAATGAAGCCTTGAATGGTTCCATTTAGTTTCGTACGCATTTGGCCTTTGACCTCATTATTAGGCCTTGTGGTGTTTGAGTGCATCATGTTCTTGAGCTTGAGTTGGGCCTTTGTGACTCGTATCAGCTACATTCAATTTTTCGCTAAAGTAAGCGATCGACCTTCCGTCTTGAGTTAGCACGGCACTTATTCCTACACCTGATGCATCACATTCAATTTCAAATGTTTTAGAAAAATCAAGTAATGCAAGTAATGGAGCTTTAGTAAGACAATCTTTAATAGCATTAAAAGAATTTTCTTGCTCTTCGCCCCAATGGAAAGTTGAATTCTTCTTGATGGTGCTTCTCAACAGTGCAGACAACGTGCTGAAATTGGGTACAAAGCGCCTATAGAAGCTTGCCAAGCCATGGAAGCTTCGCACTTGGCTTATGCTCGTTGGTCTCGGCCACTCTTGAATAGCTTTAATCTTTTCTCGATCTACCTCAAGGCCTTCCGAGCTTACGACAAAACCTAAGAAAATTCAAGAAATCAGATTTGAAATTGAATTCAACCCAAGCCAACGTGCTGAAATTGGGTACAAAGTGATATGGCCACGACCCAAGTCACAACTCACTCGAGCCAGGAACCTTTAGAGTTGCCCCAAGGCCCTATCACTCGATCACGAGCCAAGAAATTCTAATTCTTTAAATACTTAGTTTTAATTTTTAGACTTTATAAATAAATTTCAATGTAAAAATTCAGCCCAAAGAGGCCCATTAAAGGCCTTGGACGAAATTCCCTTGAAAATCAATAATTAGGTTTTTTTTAGTTTTCCAATTAGGGTTAAGAAAATAGTTAGAAGGCCTATATATATGGCTTGGCCAGCCACCCATAGAACACATTGATTATATTTTGAAATCAGATTTTTTTTGAGTGAAAATTCTCTTTGGGTTTTCTCCAAGAATTTTCTCTTGAGTTTTCTTTGGAAGTAGTTTTAACAATCTTTTTGATTGTGGGAGCCATCTTCAGCCTTCTTCTTGCCATTGTTCTTCGCTAGAGGGGAGATTAAAGCCGTTTGAATGGATTCATGAAATCTTTCTTGATTTCAAGGCTTCTTAGGACGTTATCTTTATTTTTCTTGTTGTTCAATCTTTTAATTTTCTGCTTGTGTCGATTTCATTATCTAACTTGTTTAAACTCTCTTATTGCATTTCCAGCCCCGTTCAACCTTCAAGAATCTGTTCGGCATCAACCTTGGACAACAAGAAATGTTTGATTTCACAAAATTCCTCTTTATTGCCATCCAAACCCTAGATCTAGTTGATTTCGTGATCTGCTGAGTTTATTTTTTGAAATTAACTTGCTGTTTTGTGTTCTTCTTTTCAGATTCGCCTGTTTGGAACCTATCTTGAATCTAATTCCGTGTTCTTGGATTCCAAGAATAGCTATTCACAAGTGTTTTTGGTTTCTTGGCTGATCCTTTATTGTTTTGGGGTTTTTGTTTCAGGTCTAGAATTTTAAGATTTACTTGTTCTGTTTTGTTTCAGATCTAAGCGTCTAAAGCTTTCGTAGGATTTTCCCGTGACTTGACAACTCGATTTTGGTCCCGTGCAACCCTCTATCAAAGGCAATAGGGAATGAGGATGAGTGGATGATGACTTGAAAAACATTAAACTCTCCATTCCATCATTCCAAGGAAAATCTGATTCGAAAGCCTACTTGGAATGGGAAAAGAAGATTGAATTGGTTTTTGACTGCCACAATTTTTTCGAGATCAAAAAGGTGAAATTGGCAGCCATTGAGTTCTCTGACTATGCCATGATTAGGTAGGATCAACTCACCACGAGCTAGAGAAGGAATGGGGAACGACCAATATCCACTTGTGGCGGAAATGAAGGCGGTGATGCGGCGATGATTTATTCCATCCTACTACCACCGGGAACTTTATCAAAAACTCCAAAACTTCACTCAAGGTTCAAGGAGTGTTGAAGATTACTTTAAAGAAATGGAGATTGCAATGATTCGTGCCGATGTCCAAGAAGATCGTGAAGCAACGATGGCGCGTTTCCTTGCTGGTCTCAACCGAGACATCGCCAATCTTGTGGAGCTTCAACATTACATTGAAATCATGAACATGGTGCATATGGCCATTAAGGTGGAGAAACAACTCAAGCGAAAGGGCACAGTTCGAAGCTATCCCAACACGAGCACAACAAGATGGGGACAAAGCATGAGTAAAAACAATCCACCAAGTCGTGCCAAAGAACCAATGGTGCCAGCTAAGACAAATAAACATATGGGTGACACGAGAAAAGGCAAGGAGACAGATTCATTTGCTAATCGAATGAGGGATATCAAGTGCTTTAAGTGCCTTGGAAGGGGGCATATCGCCAGCCAATGTCCCAACCGTAGCAATATGGTGGTTCGTGTGAATGGAGAGATTGAATCAGAGGAGGAAGCACTTGAAGATGAACCCGAAGTGAACTCTGACGTAGGTCCAAGTTATTACCGCGTGGTGAGGGACCCTTCCAGGTATTGGAACGAATCAATAAAAACTCCTATCGACTTGACCTACCCGGTGAGTATAACATAAGTGCGAGTTTTAATGTGTCTGACTTATCCCCCTTTGATGCAGATTCCGATTTGAGGACAAATCGCTTTGAAGAGGGGGAGGATGATACCGCCACGCCCCAAGTCACCACTAGCTCGAGCAAGGAACCTTTGAAGTTGCCCCAAGGCCCTATCACCCGATCGCGAGCCAAGCACTTCAAAGAGGCTGTTTTGGTTCTAGTGGATAAAATTTGGAGCAAGACCTTAGTTGGACCCATCGAAGAAGCTTGGGCCAATTCTATGAGCTCTCCGTGCAATTTGTTGCAAGCTGAACTTAGATCAATTTCAGCTCATTAAATTTTAATTCAGCTCAATTTCATTTAGACAATAATTTAGCTGCTGGAATAATTATTGAGTTAGTTAAATTAGTTAAATACAGCTCAATTAATCATCATTGTTTAATTGGTCTAAAATCTGGACAAATTTAAGTATTCATGTTAATTATGTTTTATTGCATGTTATTAAGTTGTCTTAAATCTCACAGCTTATAAATATGTTTTTTTTCTTATTGCATGTTTTTAATATGTCTTGTCTTAACTTAATTAATTGTGTCTAGCTTTAATTATGTGTATTTAAATTGTCCAGGTTATTATTTTAATTATGTTCAGCTGAATGTGAATTAATTAAGCTGAATTCATCCATTTTGTAGGTGAGCGGAATTTGGAAGAACCATTAAGCAAGGTGCATTCACCTTAGATTCAATAAACTTGATGATACCTACATGGCTTTTCAAGTGCATGTTCAGCTGACCGAATTTGATGTGAACTAGCCCGGGTTAATCGAGTTGTTTCACGAAGTTGCCTGATCGTCAACGAGAAGTTCGTTCGGATATGTAGATAGATAGAGTTAGGTTGAATAATAAGCGGAAGTAGTTAAAATGGGTTCAAAAGATGGCTTGGTTCGATGTTGGATAGGTTTTGGTTTAACAAAGAAAATAACTTATAGATTGATAAATAAAAATGGAATGGAAGTTGAACTCAAGCTTTAAGAATGTTTCAATACTAAAAAGTATTGCCCCGAGTCTTATATTGCTTAAGGTGAACTTTGATGAAGGATAGAAGCGGACCTTGACCCGTTATATGGAGGTAAGAACCAAAGGTATAATAATATGGTTGAACACCACAACGGTTCGGTGATAAGTTCAATGGAGTTCGAATTGACGCCACTAGCAAGCTAGATAAGTCGCTTCGAGACTCGAACGAAAGAAGAGAGGAGGTAACCTCACAAGAACAAAGTTCTATTAAGTTTAATTGATCAAGTTCTGTAACCTTTTACAATAAACAAGTAAACTATTTATAGGCAAAGACTAAGCTAGCCGAATTGCCACATACATCCTTAGGAATTAAGCAAATGAATTCATCTAATGGTCTTGCTAAATTCAGCTAAACATGGACAGCTTCTAGAATGAACATTGAATATTGGAAATTTTGGGAAGATGCATGGAAGATCTAGGTTCGGCCAATGAGCTTAAATAAGCTCATTTAAGATGCAATTTTTGGCTGAAAAGTGACCAGCAATTAATAGGAAATTGGACAGCCATTTGAAGTGTGAATGCTCAGCTACGAAGAGTCCTTGAGTGTGAACACCATGAACCGAACAACCAAAATGAATTCAACAATGTGAAAGAAATAAATGGCAGCTTTGGAGTAGGAAACATCATCTCCTTTGGCCGAATAGCCACATAGGAAACTTCAAAAATCAGCACACCATTTTAATTGCATTTCATGCATGTATTGCCAAATACATTGAATCCAACGTGCATGCATCTTTTAAATGCACTCCCACATTCAGCCAACCTACAAAAGGAGCAAATGAACTTAAATTAATTTGTATTCAGCTGAAACATAATTAAAACATAATCTGGACAATTAAATTCACATAATTAAAACAAGACACAATTAATTAAATTAAGACCTAATTAATTCGGTTAGGACAAGACACATTAAAAACATGCAATAAAACATATTTATAAGCTGTAGGAATTAAGATAACTTAATCACATGTAAGAAAACACAATTAACATGCATAATTTGTGACAGCCCAAAATTGACCCTAGTCGGGAAGTGGTTTCGGGACCGCTAAACCGAGTCATAAAAATAATTAGCTATCATATTTGATGCTTATTATATGTATATATGCATGTGTGAAAATTTCATATTTGAATTTTGTTTAATTGTAGGTGAATTTTAGTAAATAGGACTTATGTGAGAAAATTTTGAAATGTGATAGGTTAATTTATAAGGACCTATTAAAGCATGTAGTGAGAATAATGGCTTTGCATGTCAAATACTCCTTCTTTTATACATAGTGGCCGGCCATGATGGAGCATATATTAGAATATGTGGTAAATTTCCATGAAGTGGTCATTATTTTATGTAAAGGAAAGGAAATAATAAAAGAAATACTAAGGATAATAAAAGAAGTAAAAAAAGGGGGTTATTACCTTGTTCTTCTTAGCCGTACAAGAAGAAGAAAAAGAGGGGGGGGCAAAGGCATTCGGCCTTTTGAATGAAGAGGAGCTCAAGAACCTAAAGGAGAGGCGTCCAACAAGGGGAAATCGAAGGTCATCGAGTAGCCGACTCGGAATTATTTTACCCAACATAAAGTAAGTCATTAAGCATATAGTTTGTATTAATTTAAATGGTCATAACGTCTATGTAATGATGCTGAATGGAATGATAAATATATATATACATGTATGTATGTGGTGATGAAAGTGTTGAATGAAAAGAAAAGAGGTGAGATGTATTGAGTTGTTGATCTCGGCACTAAGAGTGCGGGTATAAACATTTATGATCATGAGATTGGCGCTAAGTGTGCGGGTTTAAATTGTACAGCACTAAGTGTGCGAGTTTGATTATGTAGCACTAAGTGTGCGAGTTTGATTATGTAGCACTAAGTGTGCGAGTTTGATTATGTAGCACTAAGTGTGCGAGTTTGATTATATAGCACTAAGTGTGCAAGTTGATTATATAGCACTGAGTGTGCGGACTTAATATATACTTTTGAATCACTATGGACACTAAGTGTGCGACATTATTGAGTTGATCACGGACAGCGGATCGGGTAAGTACCTCGAGTTCGTGACTAATAAGCGCTATGTTTATATTTGAAGTTGAGCTTGGTAAGTTTGAACCTATGTGACAATTATAATTGAAGTCACGTACATAAGATTTATCATGGAATAGGTGAAAGGTCATTTAGTTGTATGATTGTAACGAAAATAAAATGATGTATGAAAATGCCTCAAATATCCTATTGATTAGTATATGGAATGTGAATGCATGACTTGGTATGAGCTTGAACCGATAGGTTTGAGGAACTATGGTATGGTTCGGTATGGATGGAGTAACTAGCCTCGTTCCATTTTGCTTCCTCTTGTGATAATGTTATTAATGGATGGTAGTGCATTGCTTATGACTTACTGAGTTATATACTCACTCGGTGTTTCCTTGTCACCTATTTTAGGTTTCTTGGACTCGTCTCTTTTTGCGTGATCGGGCCGTCATCGGAGTCATCACACCGACTAGTAACTTTTGGTATTTTCTTTTTAGTCGGTCTAGGAGAACATTTCGGCATGTATAGGCTAATATGTTTTGTTGAAATTTGGTATGTAAAATTTTAGCCATGCGAAAATGGCATAAATGTTCGGTTGGATTTGGTTTTATAACGTTAGGTCGTAAGTCTTGGTAATTCGATTTTCTTTTTATGCCATATGTCATGGCTGATTAATTTTGGTGTTAAGATTCATGATATGGCAATAGTGTAGTAGGGAGATGTTTGACAATGATTAGCCTTTGGTATGGCTAGTCATGATTATAATTTTGTGATATGTATGATGAATTACTAGATAGATCAATGAGAAATCACGAAATGGGCATAGTTGCTTCAGTAACAGATGCTGGCAGCAGCAAAGACGTGGGATTGAAAAATCACAAAAATTAGTAGGAATGGAATTAAATAGTGAATAAATTATGTAATCGAAGCTCGATGAGTCTACTTTCATATAGAAGTAACGAAACGATCATATAGACAGTATGTTAAGAGATATTCAGGTTCTCGTGAGACAGGGCCAGAACGGTTTCTGGGTTCCCTATTCCGACTTTGGAAATTAATTATAAATTAACCAGAGATAATTAGGAGTCATGCCATATATTTATAGATTCCTCTCTGAGTCTAGTTTCTATAGAAACAAACGGCATCAGTATTGAAGCTTTGTGCAGGGAGTTATCCAAATCATAATGCATGAAGGTCAGTGCAGTCGCACCCTGTAATAGGGGAGAATTTAACTAATAAACTGTACTAATTGGCCCGACCAAAAATTCTACAAAAATTCTACCATATAGGTATATGAGTCTAGTTCCAGGAAAAATTTACGGAACTGGGTTTTGAGTTTCAAAACTCAAGATATGATTTTTAAAGAAACTAGTATGCAGATTGGCAGCTTGTCTGGGAAATGTCAAATAAGTGGTTTGAAGTCTGTTAACACCTCGTGTTCGACTCCGGCGACGGTCTTGGGTTTGGGGTGTTACAATTTTATTGGTATCAGAGCTATGGTTTAGTCAGTTCTAGGACTACCATAGCACGTATGAGTCTAGCTATACATGCCTTAATGTTAATGTTTAAATGTGTGATGACTTCTGACGGTTAAAATTTTTGTTTTGATTAGTAAATGGATCCCGGTGTAGAGAGAACCTTGGCGGATGACGTTGAAAGTGTAGCGGCTACTCCTGCACAAGGGACGCCACCTGTTGAACCTCAATCATCTGCGAATGATCAAGGTGAGGGGGCTAAACAAGCCTTCTTTACCATGATGAATGAGTGGGTCGCACAATATGCCCGAACCAATCCGGCTGTCCAACAATTCCCGAATTTGAATAATCCACCCCAAGAGCCCGTAATGCCATCAGTCACTGATCCTGTGAGGCTGAGTAAGCCACTTGTAGACTTGATTAGGAAGCGCGGGGCTGAGGAGTTCAGGGCCATAGTTACTGATGATGCTGAAAGGGCCGAGTTCTGGCTTGATAACACCATTCGGGTGTTTGATGAACTGTCATGCACACCCGATGAATGTCTAAAGTGTGCTATATCCTTGTTGCGGGACTCAGCCTACTATTGGTGGAGGACCCTGATTTCCATAGTCCCAAACGAACGAGTTACTTGGGACTTCTTTCAAACGGAATTCCGAAAGAAATATATTAGCCAACGGTTCATTGATCAAAAGTGCAAGGAATTCTTGGAACTCAGGCAAGGCCGTATGACAGTATCTGAATACGAACATGAATTCGTAAGACTCAGTAGGTATGCCCGGGAGTGTGTAGCTGATGAGGTTGCTATGTGCAAAAGATTCGAAGAAGGATTGAATGAAGATTTAAAGCTACTAGTGGGTATTTTGGAGATAAAAGAATTCGTAACACTAGTCGAACGAGCCTGCAAGGCGGAAGAACTTGGAAAGGAGAAGAAGAAGGCTGAATTTGAAGCTAGAGACTATCGTAAAAGATCGACGGGTAAAGCTCCGTTCTCAGCTGTAAAGAAGTTCAGGGAGGACACTAATAAGTCGAGGACGACTGCGGGAATTTCCATCAGGGCACGACCATCGACGGACTCCCGAGCTACTTCGGTAGCTAGTGTGGGCAATAATCGTCAAGAGAAACCTGAATGTCCCCAATGCGGAAGACGACACCTAGGTGAATGTTGGGGTAAGTCTACTAACAAGGCCTGTTACGGATGCGGTTCGAAGGACCACTTCATTAGAGATTGCACGGAGCTTGATGAGAAGAATAAGATTCAAGGTGCAAGACCTAGTGGAGTGACAACTAGAGGTAGACCACCGAGAATTTTAGGAGGTAGGGGTGGTAGTCAGAGAGGGGCCTCTGATACGGTTGTTCGAGCCGAGAACCGTACTCCTGCTAGAGCATATGCCATTCGCGCACGAGAGGAGGCATCCTCCCCTGACGTCATCACTGGTACCTTCACTCTCTTTGATACTAATGTGATTGCATTGATTGACCATGGCTCTACTCATTCATATGTATGCGAAACCTTAGCATCCAGTAAGACTCTACCTGTTGAGTCTACTGAGTTCGTAATTCGAGTGTCAAACCCTTTGGGTCAATGCGTACTTGTTGATAAAGTGTGTAAGAGATACCCTCTAATAATCCGAGAATCCTATTTTCCGGCCGATTTGATGCTTTTGCCGTTTGACGAATTTGATGTTATTCTTGGTTTGGATTGGTTGACCGCGCATGATGCGGTTGTGAATTGCAAAAGCAAGACTATTGATTTGAGGTGCGCAAATAACGAGATAATCCGAGTTGAGTCTACAGACTTAAGGGGGTTGCCAGCTGTAATATCAGCAATGTTGGCCCAGAAATATGTAAGAAAAGGGTGCGAAGCATACCTTGCGTATGTACTTGATGACAAAGAATTAGAAAAGAAACCCGAATCTGTGCCGGTGGTTTGTGAATACCCGGATGTTTTTCCTGAAGAGTTACCAGGTTTGCCACCTGTTCGGGAGATAGAGTTTGGTATTGAGCTTGTACCTGGAACTACGCCAATTTCGATAGCTCCGTATCGTATGGCACTAACCGAGTTAAAGGAATTGAAAGCTCAATTGCAAGAGTTGACGGATAGAGGTTTCGCTCGACCAAGTTTCTCACCTTGGGGTGCACCAGTATTGTTCGTGAAAAAGAAGGACGGAACCATGAGATTGTGCATTGACTATCGTCAACTGAATAAAGTGACGATAAAGAATAAATATCCATTACCGCGCATTGATGATTTGTTTGATCAACTAAAGGGAGCCTCAGTGTTTTCAAAGATAGATTTGAGATCGGGTTATTATCAGTTGCGGATTCGAGATTCGGACGTACCCAAAACTGCTTTCAGAACGAGGTACGGTCACTACGAGTTCTTAGTGATGCCGTTCGGGCTCACTAATGCCCCTGCGGTATTTATGGATTTGATGAATCGGATCTTCAGATAGTATTTGGACCGGTTCGTAGTTGTGTTCATTGATGACATCTTAGTCTATTCAGGAGATGAGACCGAACATGCTGAGCACCTGAGATTAGTGTTGCAAATTTTGCGGGATAAGAAGTTATATGCTAAGTTCAATAAGTGTGAGTTCTGGTTAAGAGAGGTTAGTTTCTTGGGTCATGTGGTATCCGCATCGGGTATTCGAGTTGACCCGAGCAAAATTTCAGCCATACTTAACTGGAAGCCTCCAAGAAATGTTACCGAAGTTCGGAGCTTCCTGGGGCTCGCCGGTTATTACCGACGATTTGTAAAAGGGTTCTCGATGATAGCCACACCAATGACGAAGCTACTTCAAAAGGATGCTAAGTTCGAATGGACGGAGAAATGTCAGAAAAGCTTCGATCAACTGAAAACTCATTTGACTGAAGCTCCAATTTTAGTGCAACCCGAATCAGGCAAAGAGTTTGTCATTTATAGTGACGCATCCCTACTCGGGTTGGGTTGCGTATTGATGCAAGAAGGTCAAGTTGTGGCCTATGCGTCGAGACAATTGAAGCCACACGAGAGAAATTATCCAACCCATGATCTCGAACTAGCCGCCATCGTATTTGCTTTGAAAATATGGCGACATTATTTGTTTGGCGAAAAGTGCCATGTATTTTCGGATCACAAAAGTCTCAAATATTTGATGACTCAAAGAGACTTAAATCTGCGACAAAGACGTTGGCTTGAGTTGTTGAAAGATTACGAGCTTGTCATTGATTACCACCCGGGAAAGGCTAATGTGGTTGCGGACGCCTTAAGCCGGAAATCGCTGTTTGCTTTACGAGCGATGAATGTACACTTGTCTGTTCTACCCGACAATGTGTTAGTAGCTGAATTAAAGGCCAAACCATTATTGATTCATCAAATTCGTGAAGCTCAGAAAGTCGACGATGAATTGGTTGCAAAACGGGCTGAATGTATTCCGAATATGGAATCCGAATTTCAAATTGATGATGACGATTGTTTGAGGTTCAGAAGTCGGTTGTGTGTTCCAAGAAATTCAGAACTCATTTCGATGATTCTGAACGAAGCTCATTGTAGCCGAATGTCAATTCACCCGGGGAGTGCGAAAATGTACAACGATTTGAAACGTCAGTTTTGGTGGCATGGTATGAAATGGGACATCTCTGACTTTGTTTTGAGATGTTTAATATGTCAACAAGTGGAAGCAGAACATCAAGTGCCTTCAGGATTACTTCAGCCGATCATGATACCCGAGTGGAAATGGGATCGAGTCACAATGGACTTTGTGTCCGGACTGCCCTTGTCAGCAAGCAAGAAGGATGCGATTTGGGTTGTTGTTGATAGACTGACTAAGTCGGCTCACTTTATCCCCGTGCGTACGGATTTTTCATTGGATAAACTAGCCGAATTGTATGTTTCTCAGATTATGAGATTACATGGAGTACCTATTTCTATCGTGTCGGATAGAGATCCGAGATTCACCTCACGATTTTGGAAGAGATTGCAAGAAGCTTTGGGTACCAAGCTATATTTTAGTACCACTTTTCATCCACAAACCGATGGTCAATCCGAGCGGATAATTCAGATACTTGAGGATATGTTGAGATGCTGCATCCTCGAGTTTAGTGGTTCATGGGAACGGTATTTACCTTTGATTGAATTCGCTTACAACAATAGTTTTCAATCAAGTATTAAGATGGCACCTTACGAGGCTTTGTACGGTCGTAAATGCCGTACACCATTGTTTTGGACCGAGCTCGGTGAAAGTAAAATTTTCGGAGTCGATTTGATTAAAGATGCCGAACAGAAAGTAAGGGTAATCCGTGAAAGTCTAAAGGCAGCCACGGATCGTCAGAAATCGTATGCGGATTTGAAACGAAAAGACATTGAATATCAGGTGGGAGATAAAGTGTTTCTTAAAGTTTCGCCTTGGAAAAAGGTACTCAGATTTGGCCGAAAGGGCAAGTTGAGTCCGAGATTCATTGGGCCATACGAAATATCTGAACGAGTCGGTCCAGTTGCGTATTGATTGATTTTACCCCCTGAACTTGAAAAGATTCACGACGTCTTTCATGTTTCGATGCTTCGACGCTATAGATCTGATCCTTCGCACATAATTAGTCCGTCGGAGGTTGAAATTCAATCCGATATGAGTTATGAAGAAGAGCCGATGCGTATCCTAGCTCGTGAAGTGAAGGGGTTGCGAAACAAAAGGGTTCCGTTAGTAAAGGTGTTATGGCTCAAACACGGGATCGAGGAAGCTACTTGGGAAACCGAGAGCTCGATGAAAGAACGATCCCCAAACCTATTTACCGGTAAGATTTTCGGGGACGAAAATTTCTTGAGTGGGGGAGAGTTGTGACAGCCCAAAATTGACCCTAGTCGGGAAGTGGTTTCGGGACCGCTAAACCGAGTCATAAAAATAATTAGCTGTCATATTTGATGCTTATTATATGTATATATGCATGTGTGAAAATTTCATATTTGAATTTTGTTTAATTGTAGGTGAATTTTAGTAAATAGGACTTATGTGAGAAAAATTTGAAATGTGATAGGTTAATTTATAAGGACCTATTAAAGCATGTAGTGAGAATAATGGCTTTGCATGTCAAATACTCCTTCTTTTATACATAGTGGCCGGCCATGATGGAGCATATATTAGAATATGTGGTAAATTTCCATGAAGTGGTCATTATTTTATGTAAAGGAAAGGAAATAATAAAAGAAATACTAAGGATAATAAAAGAAGTAAAAAAAAAAGGGGTTATTACCTTGTTCTTCTTAGCCGTACAAGAAGAAGAAAAAGATGGGGGGCAAAGGCATTCGGCCTTTTGAATGAAGAGGAGCTCAAGAACCTAAAGGAGAGGCGTCCAACAAGGGGAAATCGAAGGTCATCGAGTAGCCGACTCGGAATTATTTTACCCAACATAAAGTAAGTCATTAAGCATATAGTTTGTATTAATTTAAATGGTCATAACGTCTATGTAATGATGCTGAATGGAATGATAAATATATATATACATGTATGTATGTGGTGATGAAAGTGTTGAATGAAAAGAAAAGAGGTGAGATGTATTGAGTTGTTGATCTCGGCACTAAGAGTGCGGGTATAAACATTTATGATCATGAAATTGGCGCTAAGTGTGCGGGTTTAAATTGTACAGCACTAAGTGTGCGAGTTTGATTATGTAGCACTAAGTGTGCGAGTTTGATTATGTAGCACAAGTGTGCGAGTTTGATTATGTAGCACTAAGTGTGCGAGTTTGATTATATAGCACTAAGTGTGCGAGTTTGATTATATAGCACTAAGTGTGCAAGTTGATTATATAGCTCTGAGTGTGCGGACTTAATATATACTTTTGAATCACTATGGACACTAAGTGTGCGACATTATTGAGTTGATCACGGACAGCGGATCGGGTAAGTACCTCGAGTTCGTGACTAATAAGCGCTATGTTTATATTTGAAGTTGAGCTTGGTAAGTTTGAACCTATGTGACAATTATAATTGAAGTCGCGTACATAAGATTTATCATGGAATAGGTGAAAGGTCGTTTAGTTGTATGATTGTAACGAAAATAAAATGATGTATGAAAATGCCTCAAATATCCTATTGATTAGTATATGGAATGTGAATGCATGACTTGGTATGAGCTTGAACCGATAGGTTTGAGGAACTATGGTATGGTTCGGTATGGATGGAGTAACTAGCCTCGTTCCATTTTGCTTCCTCTTGTGATAATGTTATTAATGGATGGTAGTGCATTGCTTATGACTTACTGAGTTATATACTCACTCGGTGTTTCCTTGTCACCTATTTTAGGTTTCTTGGACTCGTCTCTTTTTGCGTGATCGGGCCGTCATCGGAGTCATCACACCGGCTAGCAACTTTTGGTATTTTCTTTTCAGTCGGTCTAGGAGAACATTTCGGCATGTATAGGCTAATATGTTTTGTTGAAATTTGGTATGTAAAATTTTAGCCATGCGAAAATGGCATAAATGTTCGGTTGGATTTGGTTTTATAACGTTAGGTCGTAAGTCTTGGTAATTCGATTTTCTTTTTATGCCATATGTCATGGCTGATTAATTTTGGTGTTAAGATTCATGATATGGCAATAGTGTAGTAGGGAGATGTTTGACAATGATTAGCCTTTGGTATGGCTAGTCATGATTATAATTTTGTGATATGTATGATGAATTACTAGATAGATCAATGAGAAATCACGAAATGGGCATAGTTGCTTCAGTAACAGATGCTGGCAGCAGCAGTGACGTGGGATTGAAAAATCACAAAAATTAGTAGGAATGGAATTAAATAGTGAATAAATTATGTAATCGAATCTCGATGAGTCTATTTTCATATAGAAGTAACGAAACGATCATATGGACAGTATGTTAAGAGATATTCAGGTTCTCATGAGACAGGGCCAGAACGGTTTCTGGGTTCCCTATTCCGACTTTGGAAATTCCTTATAAATTAACCAGAGATAATTAGGAGTCATGCCATATATTTATAGATTCCTCTCTGAGTCTAGTTTCTATAGAAACAAACGGTATCAGTATTGAAGCTTTGTGCAGGGAGTTATCCAAATCGTAATGCATGAAGGTCAGTGCAGTCGCACCCTGTAATAGGGGAGAATTTAACTAATAAACTGTACTAATTGGCCTGACCAAAAATTCTACAAAATTCTACCATATAGGTATATGAGTCTAGTTCCAGGAAAAATTTACGGAACTATATTTTGAGTTTCAGAACTCAAGATATGATTTTTAAAGCGACTAGTATGCAGATTGGCAGCTTGTCTGGGAAATGTCAAATAAGTGGTTTGAAGTCTGTTAACACCTCGTGTTCGACTCCGGCGACGGTCTCGGGTTTGGGGTGTTACATAATTAAATTCGTCCAGATTTAAGACCAATTAAACAACAAAAATTAATTGAGCTGTAAATAACTAAATTAACTAACTCAAATAATTATTTCAGCAACTATATTATCGCATAAATGGAATTAGATTTGAGCTGATTCGAGTTCTTGGAGTTGGGAATGAGCTAAACGAAGCTCAACGAAATGGAATTGAACTAATTCAGCTCGCATGGGTTTGCAAGCAATGCTTAGGGAGCTGGTCCAAATCAGGCCATTTCCTCGAAAGAAAATCTTCAATATTCAGAGAGCCACAAATGGCTCGGATAGAAAGAAGCTCATTCGCATGCCCTCCCTCTTTAAAGGGTACCACCTCACATCGTCACCTATAAAAGAATAAAACGAATTAGTGACATGATGAAGATTAAATACAAAGGAACTTTCTGAGATTTGATTCACAATTTGAACAACTAAACCAATACCGGGATCAAAAATAGAAATCGTTCTTACCTTTTTCTCCGATGGAAACAAACCTAAATCACAAGGCATTTGATAGCTATGGTTTTGGAAGTCAACTTTCCATGGTTCGATTACCTTAGACAACAATATAGAATGATGTTCACCGGGGTCAAAGAGAAAATTTTCTCTTGCAATTTCAATTTGATTTGGCAATTTCATGACAGACTTCATAGAAAGAACACTATGCAGCTCAAAATCATTATCATGCAAAACATGTTCAGATCTTTTAGACCAACTAAAGGGAGCCTCAGTGTTTTCAAAGATAGATTTGAGATCGAGTTATTATCAGTTGCGGATTCGAGATTCGGACGTACCCAAAACTGCTTTCAGAACGAGGTACGGTCACTACGAGTTCTTAGTGATGCCGTTCGGGCTCACTAATGCCCCTGCGGTATTTATGGATTTGATGAATCGGATCTTCAGACAGTATTTGGACCGGTTCGTAGTTGTGTTCATTGATGACATCTTAGTCTATTCAGGAGATGAGACCGAACATGCTGAGCACCTGAGATTAGTGTTGCAAATTTTGCGGGATAAGAAGTTATATGCTAAGTTCAATAAGTGTGAGTTCTGGTTAAGAGAGGTTAGTTTCTTGGGTCATGTGGTATCCGCATCGGGTATTCGAGTTGACCCGAGCAAAATTTCAGCCATACTTAACTGGAAGCCTCCAAGAAATGTTACCGAAGTTCGGAGCTTCCTGGGGCTCGCCGGTTATTACCGACGATTTGTAAAAGGGTTCTCGATGATAGCCACACCAATGACGAAGCTACTTCAAAAGGATGCTAAGTTCGAATGGACGGAGAAATGTCAGAAAAGCTTCGATCAACTGAAAACTCATTTGACTGAAGCTCCAATTTTAGTGCAACCCGAATCAGGCAAAGAGTTTGTCATTTATAGTGACGCATCCCTACTCGGGTTGGGTTGCGTATTGATGCAAGAAGGTCAAGTTGTGGCCTATGCGTCGAGACAATTGAAGCCACACGAGAGAAATTATCCAACCCATGATCTCGAACTAGCCGCCATCGTATTTGCTTTGAAAATATGGCGACATTATTTGTTTGGCGAAAAGTGCCATGTATTTTCGGATCACAAAAGTCTCAAATATTTGATGACTCAAAGAACTTAAATCTGCGACAAAGACGTTGGCTTGAGTTGTTGAAAGATTACGAGCTTGTCATTGATTACCACCCGGGAAAGGCTAATGTGGTTGCGGACGCCTTAAGCCGGAAATCGCTGTTTGCTTTACGAGCGATGAATGTACACTTGTCTGTTCTACCCGACAATGTGTTAGTAGCTGAATTAAAGGCCAAACCATTATTGATTCATCAAATTCGTGAAGCTCAGAAAGTCGACGATGAATTGGTTGCAAAACGGGCTGAATGTATTCCGAATATGGAATCCGAATTTCAAATTGATGATGACGATTGTTTGAGGTTCAGAAGTCGGTTGTGTGTTCCAAGAAATTCAGAACTCATTTCGATGATTTGAACGAAGCTCATTGTAGCCGAATGTCAATTCACCCGGGGAGTGCGAAAATGTACAACGATTTGAAACATCAGTTTTGGTGGCATGGTATGAAATGGGACATCTCTGACTTTGTTTTGAGATGTTTAATATGTCAACAAGTGGAAGCGGAACATCAAGTGCCTTCAGGATTACTTCAGCCGATCATGATACCCGAGTGGAAATGGGATCGAGTCACAATGGACTTTGTGTCCGGACTGCCCTTGTCAGCAAGCAAGAAGGATGCGATTTGGGTTGTTGTTGATAGACTGACTAAGTCGGCTCACTTTATCCCCGTGCGTACGGATTTTTCATTGGATAAACTAGCCGAATTGTATGTTTCTCAGATTATGAGATTACATGGAGTACCTATTTCTATCGTGTCGGATAGAGATCCGAGATTCACCTCACGATTTTGGAAGAGATTGCAAGAAGCTTTGGGTACCAAGCTGTATTTTAGTACCACTTTTCATCCACAAACCGATGGTCAATCCGAGCGGATAATTCAGATACTTGAGGATATGTTGAGATGCTGCATCCTCGAGTTTAGTGGTTCATGGGAACGGTATTTACCTTTGATTGAATTCGCTTACAACAATAGTTTTCAATCAAGTATTAAGATGGCACCTTACGAGGCTTTGTACGGTCGTAAATGCCGTACACCATTGTTTTGGACCGAGCTCGGTGAAAGTAAAATTTTCGGAGTCGATTTGATTAAAGATGCCGAACAGAAAGTAAGGGTAATCCGTGAAAGTCTAAAGGCAGCCACGGATCGTCAGAAATCGTATGCGGATTTGAAACGAAAAGACATTGAATATCAGGTGGGAGATAAAGTGTTTCTTAAAGTTTCGCCTTGGAAAAAGGTACTCAGATTTGGCCGAAAGGGCAAGTTGAGTCCGAGATTCATTGGGCCATACGAAATATCTGAACGAGTCGGTCCAGTTGCGTATTGATTGATTTTACCCCCTGAACTTGAAAAGATTCACGACGTCTTTCATGTTTCGATGCTTCGACGCTATAGATCTGATCCTTCGCACATAATTAGTCCGTCGGAGGTTGAAATTCAATCCGATATGAGTTATGAAGAAGAGCCGATGCGTATCCTAGCTCGTGAAGTGAAGGGGTTGCGAAACAAAAGGGTTCCGTTAGTAAAGGTGTTATGGCTCAAACACGGGATCGAGGAAGCTACTTGGGAAACCGAGAGCTCGATGAAAGAACGATCCCCAAACCTATTTACCGGTAAGATTTTCGGGGACGAAAATTTCTTGAGTGGGGGAGAGTTGTGACAGCCCAAAATTGACCCTAGTCGGGAAGTGGTTTCGGGACCGCTAAACCGAGTCATAAAAATAATTAGCTGTCATATTTGATGCTTATTATATGTATATATGCATGTGTGAAAATTTCATATTTGAATTTTGTTTAATTGTAGGTGAATTTTAGTAAATAGGACTTATGTGAGAAAAATTTGAAATGTGATAGGTTAATTTATAAGGACCTATTAAAGCATGTAGTGAGAATAATGGCTTTGCATGTCAAATACTCCTTCTTTTATACATAGTGGCCGGCCATGATGGAGCATATATTAGAATATGTGGTAAATTTCCATGAAGTGGTCATTATTTTATGTAAAGGAAAGGAAATAATAAAAGAAATACTAAGGATAATAAAAGAAGTAAAAAAAAAAGGGGTTATTACCTTGTTCTTCTTAGCCGTACAAGAAGAAGAAAAAGTGGGGGGCAAAGGCATTCGGCCTTTTGAATGAAGAGGAGCTCAAGAACCTAAAGGAGAGGCGTCCAACAAGGGGAAATCGAAGGTCATCGAGTAGCCGACTCGGAATTATTTTACCCAACATAAAGTAAGTCATTAAGCATATAGTTTGTATTAATTTAAATGGTCATAACGTCTATGTAATGATGCTGAATGGAATGATAAATATATATATACATGTATGTATGTGGTGATGAAAGTGTTGAATGAAAAGAAAGAGGTGAGATGTATTGAGTTGTTGATCTCGGCACTAAGAGTGCGGGTATAAACATTTATGATCATGAAATTGGCGCTAAGTGTGCGGGTTTAAATTGTACAGCACTAAGTGTGCGAGTTTGATTATGTAGCACTAAGTGTGCGAGTTTGATTATGTAGCACAAGTGTGCGAGTTTGATTATGTAGCACTAAGTGTGCGAGTTTGATTATATAGCACTAAGTGTGCGAGTTTGATTATATAGCACTAAGTGTGCAAGTTGATTATATAGCTCTGAGTGTGCGGACTTAATATATACTTTTGAATCACTATGGACACTAAGTGTGCGACATTATTGAGTTGATCACGGACAGCGGATCGGGTAAGTACCTCGAGTTCGTGACTAATAAGCGCTATGTTTATATTTGAAGTTGAGCTTGGTAAGTTTGAACCTATGTGACAATTATAATTGAAGTCACGTACATAAGATTTATCATGGAATAGGTGAAAGGTCGTTTAGTTGTATGATTGTAACGAAAATAAAATGATGTATGAAAATGCCTCAAATATCCTATTGATTAGTATATGGAATGTGAATGCATGACTTGGTATGAGCTTGAACCGATAGGTTTGAGGAACTATGGTATGGTTCGGTATGGATGGAGTAACTAGCCTCGTTCCATTTTGCTTCCTCTTGTGATAATGTTATTAATGGATGGTAGTGCATTGCTTATGACTTACTGAGTTATATACTCACTCGGTGTTTCCTTGTCACCTATTTTAGGTTTCTTGGACTCGTCTCTTTTTGCGTGATCGGGCCGTCATCGGAGTCATCACACCGGCTAGCAACTTTTGGTATTTTCTTTTTAGTCGGTCTAGGAGAACATTTCGGCATGTATAGGCTAATATGTTTTGTTGAAATTTGGTATGTAAAATTTTAGCCATGCGAAAATGGCATAAATGTTCGGTTGGATTTGGTTTTATAACGTTAGGTCGTAAGTCTTGGTAATTCGATTTTCTTTTTATGCCATATGTCATGGCTGATTAATTTTGGTGTTAAGATTCATGATATGGCAATAGTGTAGTAGGGAGATGTTTGACAATGATTAGCCTTTGGTATGGCTAGTCATGATTATAATTTTGTGATATGTATGATGAATTACTAGATAGATCAATGAGAAATCACGAAATGGGCATAGTTGCTTCAGTAACAGATGCTGGCAGCAGCAGTGACGTGGGATTGAAAAATCACAAAAATTAGTAGGAATGGAATTAAATAGTGAATAAATTATGTAATCGAAGCTCGATGAGTCTATTTTCATATAGAAGTAACAAACGATCATATGGACAGTATGTTAAGAGATATTCAGGTTCTCATGAGACAGGGCCAGAACGGTTTCTGGGTTCCCTATTCCGACTTTGGAAATTCCTTATAAATTAACCAGAGATAATTAGGAGTCATGCCATATATTTATAGATTCCTCTCTGAGTCTAGTTTCTATAGAAACAAACGGTATCAGTATTGAAGCTTTGTGCAGGGAGTTATCCAAATCGTAATGCATGAAGGTCAGTGCAGTCGCACCCTGTAATAGGGGAGAATTTAACTAATAAACTGTACTAATTGGCCTGACCAAAAATTCTACAAAAATTCTACCATATAGGTATATGAGTCTAGTTCCAGGAAAAATTTACGGAACTATATTTTGAGTTTCAGAACTCAAGATATGATTTTTAAAGCGACTAGTATGCAGATTGGCAGCTTGTCTGGGAAATGTCAAATAAGTGGTTTGAAGTCTGTTAACACCTCGTGTTCGACTCCGGCGACGGTCTCGGGTTTGGGGTGTTACATAATTAAATTCGTCCAGATTTAAGACCAATTAAACAACAAAAATTAATTGAGCTGTAAATAACTAAATTAACTAACTCAAATAATTATTTCAGCAACTATATTATCGCATAAATGGAATTAGATTTGAGCTGATTCGAGTTCTTGGAGTTGGGAATGAGCTAAACGAAGCTCAACGAAATGGAATTGAACTAATTCAGCTCGCATGGGTTTGCAAGCAATGCTTAGGGAGCTGGTCCAAATCAGGCCATTTCCTCGAAAGAAAATCTTCAATATTCAGAGAGCCACAAATGGCTCGGATAGAAAGAAGCTCATTCGCATGCCCTCCCTCTTTAAGAGGGTACCACCTCACATCGTCACCTATAAAAGAATAAAACGAATTAGTGACATGATGAAGATTAAATACAAAGGAACTTTCTGAGATTTGATTCACAATTTGAACAACTAAACCAATACCGGGATCAAAAATAGAAATCGTTCTTACCTTTTTCTCCGATGGAAACAAACCTAAATCACAAGGCATTTGATAGCTATGGTTTTGGAAGTCAACTTTCCATGGTTCGATTACCTTAGACAACGATATAGAATGATGTTCACCGGGGTCAAAGAGAAAATTTTCTCTTGCAATTTCAATTTGATTTGGCAATTTCATGACAGACTTCATAGAAAGAACACTAAGCAGCTCAAAATCATTATCATGCAAAACATGTTCAGATCTTTTAGACCATAGTTGAGAACAACCTCCAGAAACTAATTTTTGATTTTGACTTAACAAACCAACGAGATTCACATGTCTCATTTTCAAACTTAAAGACAAAGCATCATACAAACAAAGATTGTTTACACATTCATTCAAACAAAATTTACGATGCTTGCTTTCTTTCATGAATGATTCATAATAACAAACTCCAAGATTAAACACATGATTTTGGCTACTCGATCCAAATGGCAAGAAAAGTCTTTTTATCTCCAACAATTTACACAAATTAAACAATGAGGGTGTTAGCATACTCAAATTCAAACAAGCAAACCCTTTAAATTTCATTCGAAAAGATTTACAGAAACATGGAAATTTCACAGCACAAATTGGATAATTCACATGATCAACACAACCAAACAGATGATATGTCGACTTTTGAACACACAATTCCAGATTTTGTTGGTGCTGATTTATTCGTTCTTTACCAAAAATCTTGTCGATGCCATACTCATCAATACATTTCCATTCCTTTTCAACAGGATCAGTTAAAATGAACAATTTATATGGACTTTCATCTTGCGCATCCAAAACATGCATTCCATTGCAAGTTAAAGAAAAATAACCAATACCATCAATAAAATAATATTTTTCAAAAGCAAGAATCTTCTTATCATTAGACAAAACAAATGGATCATCATCAATCAAAGAATGACAAGTAACCATGTCAAAGTTAAAATTCTTTCTAAAGATCAAATCATCAACAATGTGTCCATGAAAAATTGAATAAGGCAGAGGTACTTTAAAATTTTCAACGTTCATACCTTGCTTACCTTTTGGCATAGGCGAACTAGGATCGTTGAGAATATTACCTTTTTCAGCCAAAGTGAACCTTCTATCCATGGGAAGGTATTGTAGTCGAAACTTGTCAATCAATTTTTTAAAAACCTGAGAAGAAACAACACGAGGAAAACTCACATGTTGGTTAATGGAAACGTTCCTCAGTTTTTGTCGCTTGTCTTTTTCTCTCATTTCTTTTTCTAACTCGTTTTCTCTTCTTCCTTCAATTTCTTTTTCAATTTTCTCTTTCTCACATCCTTTTTCAATCTCAATTTCTTTTTTCTTTTTCTCAATCTCACTCTCATTTTCTTTTTCAATTTCTTGTTTTCTTTTATGTTCATTTTCTTTTTCAATTTCTTTTTGTTTTTCTTTTTCACATGTTGTTTCAATTTCATTACAAAAGAAGAAATCATCAGAATAAGAAGCCTTTCGTTGAGAATAAGAAAAGGTTTCTTCATACAAAAGGCGATCATCTCTTTATGATAGATCTTCCATGGCCAAGTACTTTGAAACACATTCGCCTCTTCGTGAGCCAACCTTCACAGATGAATAGATTGATGTGCTTGTAGAGACATGTCTACCCTTTCGTTTATCATCTTGGAAGGACTCAAACTCGGAGTTTGCTTCTCTTGGTCTTGAACACCTTGTTGAATAGAAGTCTTGATAAGAGTCTCTTGTCAAATATTCGTTGGATGTTCGTCTTCTTGGCACTCTCAGTTCTGCCCTTTCACTTGAATTAAGTTGTCCTCGTTGGGCTCTTTTCTTCACTCGATCCAATCGATCATGCAATTTATCAAATTTTGATTTCACCATTCTACACATCTCTTGCATCAAATATTGGAATTCTGTTTCGGAAAATTCTTCTCAGGACAAGATTATTCACTAAAAGAAGAAATGTTAAAAGAATAATAACAGAAAATTACATACCTCACCACAAAATCCTCACCAATTCTCTCGAAAAGGAAATAATGATTTTCACTCGTACTCGTGTTTACACTCAATTTTTGGTTTTTTTCTTTTGATGTATTTCACTCTTGCCTTTTACCACTCGACCTCATCTCACAATTTCGTAATTCGTCTCGGTAGACTTAATTTGCTGCTTGAGGGTCAGTCTCAAAAATGGGTAACAAATGGAATAATGAGATGGTATAAGGTAGGCTAGAATAAAAACAAATTCAGTTTAAGATGTGGCGTTTAAAAAAGTAGAATAAGAAGAATAGGGAAACTCACTTGATCGGGAAACACAAAGAATGAATAAACAAAAATTCCAACACTTCACTTTTCTTCGATTTTTTTACTTCGTACTCTTTTTTTCGATTTTTTTCTTTTTTTTCGTAATTTCCTTTCGTTTTCAATTACAATAGATGAAATACAAAGAAAAAAATTACAACTTGAATTTTTTTATTTTTTTTCACGTTACGAACCTACTCTGAGCTTGATACGAACGTCGATGCTCCTCATTTTAAGGTAGCTCTGATACCAAATGATGCGAACTAGACCAGGTTAATCGAGTCATTTCACGAAGTTGCCTGATCGTTGATGAGAAGTTCGTTCGAATATGTAGATAGATAGAGTTAGGTTGAATAATAAGCGAAAGTAGTTAAAATGGGTTCAAAAGATGGCTTGGTTCGATGTTGGATAGGTTTTGGTTTAACAAAGAAAATAACTTATAGATTGATAAATAAAAATGGAATGGAAGTTGAACTTAAGCTTCAAGAATGTTTCAATAGTAAAAAGTATTGCCCCGAGTCTTATATTGCTTTTGGCATATTGTTAATGAATTGCTGCCGAATTTGTGAGTCATTTTCTCTCAAATTTCGTTTGAGACCCGTAAGACTTATCTAGTTCCTAGTGGCATCTTTCTGAGTCTTTTCTGAACTTATCACTCCCTAAAATCGAGTGTGGCGTTCATTCTAATACCTTTGGTTCTTACTTTTCTAAGCATCATGTCAAGGTTTCCAAATACCAAATCCAACTCTTTTAGGTCCTTTAAGTTTCGGGTCAACACTCCTCTTTTTAGTGTTGGTTCATCCTTGACCTTTTTTGATCCAATTTGGTCTATTTCGTATTAAACATACCATTTCGTACACATACCAAAACCATTCCGTTTTTAAACCAAAACCATAACCGACCAAATCTAAACCACATCCCTTCTATCTTAACTTTACATCTTATTCTTTCTTCTATACGAATCAACCCTCTTTCCATAAATTCGAACTTAGTCTATTTTCATTTAAACTCAAAGAACAAAGCTTACTTCTTCGTTATCGATTGGGCAACTAAACGACTCGGATACATCTACTAAACTGAGATCGTATCAAAATTCATCTTCCAAATCAGCATAATGCCGTTCACACTTGATGTTCACACCAATGACTATTCAGTTGGACATGTTCACGCCTAAAGGACTTTTCAAGGCTAACTTTTCACACTTTTTTGGCTATTCACGTTATCCTTTAATTCAATGTTTAATTCTAGAATTTTCCAGCTCATTCTAGTTTAATTTACTTAGCCATGAAGGTGACCATTCAACTACCTAGTTGAACACTATAAATAGTTGTCCATTTTCATTGTAAAAGGAACTTTTGGCATATTGTTAATGAATTGCTACTGAATTTGTGAGCCATTTTCTCTCAAATTTCGTTCGAGACCCGTAAGACTTATCTAGCTCCTAGTGGCATCTTTTCGAGTCTTTCTTGAACTTATCACTCCCTAAAACCGAGTGTGACGTTCTCCTTCATACCTTTGGTTCATACTTTTCTAAGTATCATGTCAAGGTTCCCAAATTACCATTTCTATCTCTTTTAGGTCCTATAAGTTTTGGGTCAACACTTCCGCTTTAGTGTTGGTTCAATCTTGACCTTTTTGAGCCATTAACCATTTCATACCAAAATCCAATACCATTTCGTATCTTTATTCGATTCCAATTCGTACCAAAACCAAATTCATTCCATAACTAAACATAAATCGAAATTGACCAAAATTAATCCACATCTTTCTAGCCTAAATTAAATCCATTATCCATCATTTTTTGAACCAACTTGACTTCTTTAAACCCCAAACTTATCTTCTTTTCTTTAAAACTTTTTACCAAGGCATACTTCTTCGTTACGATCGGGCAACTCACGACTCAGATTAATCTACTAAACCGAGATCGTATCACAACGTATCATCGCATTTTTGAGCCTCGTAAATCTATTGTAAAAACATCAGTCTAGTGATACGAGTCACAATAGCCCAACTCAAGCTCAAGAACGTGATGGGCTCAAATTACCACAAGGCCTAATAACGAGGTCAAAGGCCAGGCAACTACGTATGAAACTAAATGGAACCGTTCAAGAATTCATTAGCAAGGCCTTCGATGCGTACACAAAGGAAAAAGAAAATCAAGATTCACTTTCTTGTTTTCAAGAAAATCAAGAAACTGAATCTTGGTCCAATTTTGCTGTTTTGAGCAATTTGAAGAATCAAGAAAATCAAGATGTCAAATCTTGGAAATCTTGGCCCAAGAAATTGAATCTTGCAGCAAAAGCGCATTGGATCTCAGTTACGAGCATCAACGAACAAATTTCGGGAGAGAACGGAGTACAAGCCCAAGTTCTTGAAAATACGACCTAATAAGATATTCCAAGCCCAACCAAGAAGTTTAAATTAGACTTAGTTGAAAATTAGGCCAAATTGTCAAAGTGACCCAATTTGTAAAATTTTAATTCTTTGAATACTTAGTTTTAATTTTTAGACTTTAGGAATAAATTTCTATGTAAAAATTCAGTCCAAGAGGCCCATTTAAAGGCCTTGGACGAAATTCCCCTTGAAAGTCAACAATTAGGGTTGTTTTTAGTTTTCCTAATAGGGCTAGGAAAGTAGTTAGAAGGCCTATATATATGGCTTGGCCGGCCACCCTTAAAGAAATTAGATTGAAATTAGATTTTTTTTTATTGAGTGAAAATTCTCTTTGAGTTTCTCCAAGAATTCTCTCATGAGTTTTCTTTAGAAGTAATTTTAACAATCTTTTCGATTGTGGGACCATCTTCAACCTTCTTCTTGCTGTGTTTTTACATTGGAGGGTAGATTGGAGCCGTTTGAAGGGGAGTTGTGAAATCTTTCTTGATTTCAAGGCTTCTTAGGACTTTCTTTATCTTTCTTGTTGTTTGTTCTTCTTTAATTAATTCTGTTTGTGCCGATTTGTTGATTAACTTGGTTTAATTCTTCTTGTTGCGTTTCAGTCATTCCCAGCTTCAAGGATCTATTTTGCAACATTCTTTGGCATCAAGAAACGTTCTTTATTCACAATTTTCCAGCTTTCTTGCCGCCCAAGTATCCTACTTCTACTTCAATTAGGTTCTTGGTCTTTTTGAGTTTAATTTTTTATTTTCGTTTCAACCAAGTGTCTATAGCTTTCGTTGGACTTTCCCATGACCTGACAAGCTTGATCTTGGTCTGCGCGCAACCCTCTATCATTTGGTATCAGTTTTTGGGCGTTTTGGGTGTTCTTGGTTGATTTCTACACTGATTTTCTCTAAAAAATAGCATATAGCAGTTTTTACCCAGAAAAATTTTTGAAAAAAAATTCATTTGAGTGGGTAAACATTGTCCGATTGGTCTGAAATTTTATATGCATATTTACGGCACTGTGATAGAATATTAAAAAATATTTTCCACAAAAAAAATCAATAGAAAAAGTCAAAAAAATAAAAAATAGATGAAATCAAATAAAAATTAAAAAAATATCCAGCGGGTTGAGTTTAGTGCCGAAAATTTCCAGGTCAAATATAAAATATTTAAGGACATTCCAATTTAAATTTCATGATTTTTGGAGATCAGGAACACCTCGAACGAAGTTGTCAAGTTACTCCACAGTTTTTTGGGTTTTCGGGTGTTAGCAATTTTTATTGATTCTTAGCTGTAGGTTTTCATTTGTTTTGCTTTTATTCTTCCTTTACACTATCTAACACCTCCTTGTTTCTTGTGTTAGTAGGATTTAAAAGTATGCACAATTCTTCCTCGGTGCGACACAAATCAATTGGTGTCTCGTCACTTTTTGGACTCTTAGTGCAATTAGGATTCCTTGGTAGTTACGGTTCATACACTTTTATACGAGTCACAAAGGCCCAACTCAAGCTCAAGAACGTGATGGGCTCAAATTACCACAAGGCCCAGTAACGAGGTCAAAGGTCAGGCAAATGCGTATGAAACTAAATTGAACCATTCAAGACTTCATTAGCAAGGCCTTAGATGCGTACACAAAGGAAAAAGAAAATCAAGATTCACTTTCTTGTTTTCAAGAAAATCAAGAAACTGAATCTTGGTCCAATTTTGCTATTTTGAGTGATTTCAAGAATCAAGAAAATCAAGATTTCAAATCTTGGAAATCTTGGCCCAAGAAACTGAATCTTGCAGCTAAAGCGTATTGGATCTCAGCTACGAGCATCAACGAACAAATTTCGGGAGAGAACGGATTACAAGCCCAAGTTCTTGAAGATACGACCCAATAAGATGTTCTAAGCCCAACCAAGAAGTTTAAATTAGACTTAGTTGAAAATCAGGCCAAATTGTCAAAGTGGCCCAATTTGTAAAATTTTAATTCTTTAATACTTAGTTTTAATTTTTAGACTTTATGAATAAATTTCTATGTAAAAATTTAGTCCAAGAGGCCCATTTAAAGGCCTTGGACGAAATTCCCCTTGAAAGTCAATAATTAGGTTTTTATTTTTATTTTTCCTAGTAGGGATAGGAAAATAGTTAGAAGGCCTATATATATGGCTTGGCCAGCCACCCTTAAGAACATTACATTGAATTCAAATTTTTGTGGATTGAAAATTCTCTTTGAGTTTCTCCAAGAATTCTCTCTTGAGTTTTTTCTTTAGAAGTAGTTTTAACAATCTTTTGATTGTGGGAGCCATCTTCAACCTTCTTCTTGCCGTGTTTCTACATTGGAGGGTAGATTGAAGCCGTTTGAAGGGAGTTGTGAAATCTTTCTTGATTTCAAGGCTTCTTAAGACTTTTGTTATCTTTCCTGCTGTTATTCTTCTTTAATTATTTCTGCTTGTGCGGATTTGTTGATTAACTTGGTTTAATTGTTCTTATTGCGTTTTCAGCCATTCAAAACTTGAAGAATCTATTTCGCAACATTCTTTGGGATCAAGAAACGACCTTAATTCAGAATTTTCCATCTTTCTTGCCGCCCAAGTTTCCTATTTCTACTTCAATTTGGTTTTCTTGGTCTGTTGAGTTTAATTTTTCTGTTTTCTATTTTCGTTTCAGCCCAAGTATCTGTAGCTCTTGTTGGACTTTCCCGTGACTTGACAAGCTCGATCTTGGTTCATGCGCAACCCTCTATCATTTGGTATCAGATTTTGGGCGTTTTGGGTGTTCTTGGTTGATTCCTAAATTGATTTCCTTTAAAAAAAACAGCATATAGCAGTTTTTACCCAGAAAAATTTTTGGAAAAAATTCATTTGAGTGGGTAAACATTTTCCGATTGGTCTAAAATTTTATATGCATGTTTTTGGCACTTTGATAGAATATTGAAAGATATTTCTCGTAAAAAAAATCAGTAGAAAAAGTCAAAAAATAGAAAAAGATGAAATCAAATAAAAATTAAAAAAAAATATTCAACGGGTTGAGTTTAGTGTCGAAACTTTCCAAATCAAATATAAAATATTTAAGGACATTCGAATTGAAATTTCGTGATTTTTGGAGATCAAGAACACCTCGAACGAAGTTGTCATGTTACTCCACAGTTTTTTCGGGTTTTAAGGTATCCGCAATTTTTATTGATTCTTAGCTGTAGGTTTTCATTTGTTTTGCTTTTATTCTTCCTTTACACTATCTAACACCTTTTTGTTTCTTGTGTTAGTAGGATTTAAAAGTGTGCACAATTCTTTCTCGGTGCAACACAAATCAATTGGTGTCTTGTCAATTTTTGGACTCCTAGTGCATATTAGGATTCTTTGGTAGTTACGGTTCATACACTTTCTAATTGATTGATATAGACTCTACTAAAGAACTCACAAGACTGAATTTTACCTCTTTGAGAATTTAATTTTCCTTTTTGACTGTTGAGTGTTGGTTTTGAAGATATTCCAAAAGAAAAAAAATAAGTTGTCTAGAATTGGTCAAGTCAATGATGAGAATAATGACCATAATGATGTCCATGATAAATTTAAAGAGTTGGTTGAACCACCAAAAGAAGAGGACTTTGCCGATTTTCAATGCCTTATAGTCCGCCGCACCCTTAACATCCAAATGAGAGACGATTTTGATAACCAAAGGACCAATATTTTCCATTCTAGGTGTTTTATAAAAGGTAACTTATGTTCACTTATTATTGATAGTGGGAGTTGTTCAAATGTAGTTAGCAGTTATTTGGTGGATTCCGTAAAGTTACCTTGTACCAAGCACCCTAAGCCGTATCACCTTCAGTGGCTTAATGAATGCTCTGAAGTTAAAGTTACAAAATAGTCCTTGATCACTTTTAAGCTTGGGAATTACGAGGATGAGGTATGGTGTGATGTGGTCCCAATGCATGCAACACACTTGCTCCTTGGACGGCCTTGGCAATTTGATTGTGATGTTACACACCAAGCTAAGCTCAATAGATACTCCCTTATGTTTAAAGGCCGAAAATTCACTTTTGCTCCTTTAAATCCCAATGATGTATATAAAGATCAATTAAAAATGGTGAAATTTTGTGACGGGGTAAGGGAGAAAGGACAAATAAAAAAGACAGAGAGAAAAGAGGCTAGTAGTGAAAAAAGTCAAAATTTAAATGGCCCAAAGGTGAGTGAATCCGTAAATGGTAAAACTAGAGGGAAAATTTAATTGCAACAAAAAAAGATGTGCAGAGAGCCCTACTCAATAAACAGCCTTGTATCCTTATGAGGTTTAGGCAAAACTATTTATTTCTATCTAACATTAACGAAAATTTTCCTAGTGTGTTTCAATGTCTTTTGCAGGATTATAAGGATATTTTTAGTGAGGCTCCTAAAGGTTTACCACCTTTACATGGGATAGAACACCAAATTGACTTAGTACCCGGAGCTTCAATACCAAATCGACCAGCCTATAGAAGCAATCCCGAGGAGACAAAGGAATTGCAAAAGCAATTTGAGGATTTATTAGACAAAGGGTACATTTGTGAAAGCTTAAGCCCTTGTGCCATTCCTGTCTTATTGGTACCTAAGAAAGATTGTACGTATAGAATGTGTGTTGATTGTCATCCAATCAACAAAATAACGGTAAAGTATAGACATCCAATTCCAAGACTTGATGACATGCTTGATGAATTATATGGTTCAACTATATTTACTAAAATTGATTTAAAAAGCGGTTATCATCAAATTCGAATGAGGGAAGGGGATGAATGGAAAACAGCCTTTAAAATAAAATTTGGATTATATGAATGGTTAGTCATGCCTTTCGGCTTTCCTAATGCACCAAGTATATTTATGAGATTAATGGATCACGTTTTAAGGCCTCACTTGGGTAAATTTGTAGTAGTTTACTTTGATGACATTTTAAATTACTCAACAACATTAAATGATCATGTTTTCAATGTTAGAATGGTTTTACACATTCTAAGAGCTAAAAAATTGTTTGCCAACCTTGATAAATGCACATTTTGCTGTGATAAGCTAATATTTTTAGGTTTCATAGTTAGTGCTCAAGGTATTCATGTCGATGAGGACAAAGTTAAGACAATCAAGGAGTGGCCAACTCCTAAATCGATAACTGAGGTGATATCTTTCCATGGTTTAGCTAGTTTTTATAGATGGTTTTTGAAAGATTTCTCCACTATTGCTGCCCCATTAACAGAAGTTATTAAAAAATCCATGGGTCTCAAATGGGGTGAAACTCAAGAAAAGGCTTTTCAAACCCTAAAAGCTAAGTTATGTTCTGCTCCTCTTCTTAGATTACCTGATTTTACTAACACTTTTGAACTTGAGTGTGATGCTTCAGAAATTGGCATTGGTGCCGTTTTAATGTAAGATAAGCAACCAATTGCTTATTTTAGTGAAAAATTGAATGGTGCACAATTAAATTACTCAACTTATGATAAAGAACTTTTGGCATTGGTTTGTGCTCTTCAAGTATGACAACATTACTTATTGCCTAATGAATTTGTAATACATACAGACCATGAATTCGTTAATTGGTTAAAGGGACAAGGTAAGTTAAGTAAACGGCATGCCCGATGGGTGGAATTCATTGAAACATTCCCTTATGTGATAAAATATAAAACAGGTAAATATAATGTAGTTGCGGATTCTTTGTCTAGACGATATACTTTAATAACTACATTAAATGCTAATGTATTAGGGTTTGAACATATTAAAGAGTTATATAATATTGATGCTGATTTCGGCCATATCTATAGTAATTGTGGAAATACTACTTTTGAGAAGTTTTACCTTGTAGATGGATTTCTTTTTCGTGTAAACAGGTTGTGCATACCAAATTGTTCCATGCGAGACTTATTGATTCATGAGGCCCATAGTGGGGGTTTAATGGGACAATTTGGAGTGACCAAAACACTTGACATCTTGCAAGAACACTTCCATTGGCCACATATGAAGAAGGATATCGAAAAGGTATGTTATAAGTGCATCACATGTAAATAAGAAAAATATAAGGTAATGCCTCACGACTTTTACACTCCTTTGTCGATTCCTACTTTACCATGGGTAGACTTATCCATGGATTTTATTCTAGGTTTGCCTCAAACAAAAAAAGGAAGAGATAGTATATTTGTTGTTGTTGACAGGTTTTCCAAGATGGTACATTTTATTCCTTGTCACAAAACAGATGATGCTACACATGTGGCAGACTTATTTTTTAAAGATGTGGCAAGACTTCATGGTATCCCTAAAACAATTGTTTCTGACAGAGATGTCAAATTCCCAAGCTCCACCAAGACCTCGTCTTGATTCCATCTTGCTCCCAAAGTTGCCAATGACTCCTGCTAGGTCCAAGCGACTCCAAGAATCTGTTTCAGCTTTAATTCTTAAACTCTGGAGGGAGAATCAGTTCATTGATGATGGCGAAGCTCGAGTCAGCTCCTTGAAGAATCCATTCACCTTAGTGCAAACCGATTTTAGCTCAATTTCAGCTCCCCTAGTTCGTTTTCGCTCCAACCAGCTCATTTGAGCTCAATTTAGCTCATTCGAGCTCAATTTAGCTTTCCATCAGCTCGTTATTTTTATCATTTAAATAAATTGAGTATTAGTTTTATTTTCATTATTTTACTACAGCTCATGACCGAATTCTCTAGCTCAATTCAGCTCATTAAGAATTTCAACTATTATTGAGCTAGCCGAATTTATTGTTAATTATATTTTGTTATGTGTTTATTTTAATTTAATTTAATATGTCTTGATATTATTTGATATAAGTTCAGTCGAATATACCTTGAACTTAATTTGTTCATGACTTTTGTAGGTACAATGAACTTGGGAACACCATTAAAGATGATTCATGAATGGGCTGGTTCAATGAATGTTCGGGTGCATGCATGACTACCTACAACGAATGGTTACCTTAAGGATGATACATGAATGGTTCATTACAATGAATGGAAGAGTGCATGAATGTACATCTACATGCATCAGTTGCTACCCATTAATCTCCTATGTACTTATTCGGCCAAAAGGCATCTTTTGAAGTGACCATTCACACTTTGGCCGAACCTAAACAAGGCTAATGGCCTCCCATGCATTCACCAGCCACCAATTTCACTTCCTTAAACATGAAGCTGCCCATTGAAGATTCATTCAGCTGAATTTAGATATAGCCTTTAAGGGATACATTTCTAGATTAGTTTAACACATTTAAAGTCGAATTACTTAGTCTTTAAGGTTGTCTATTCTGTCCATTCGGCTATCATATGAAAACTATAAATAGTTTATTTCTCTTTGTAACAAGGTTAGACATTTTTCGATTATTAAAACTTGATATTGAGGTTACCTCCTATCCTATTTCGTTTGAGTCTCATTTTGACTTATCTAGCTAGCTACTGGCGTCAACCCGACTCTTTGAACTTATCACCATCCTGGTATGGCGTTCATCCACCATTTCATACCTTTGGTTCTTACCTCCATATAGGTAATGGGTCAAGGTCCATTTCTGTCCTTCATTTAAATCACCTTAAGCAATATAAGATTCGGGGCAATACTTCTATAGTATTGAATTATTCTTGAAGCTTGAGTTCATATATCCATTTCCATTTACCTATCAACTTATAAATTATTTTCTTTGTTAAACCTAACCTATCCATCATCAAACCCAAGCCATCTTTTGAACCCATTTTAACTACTTCCGCTTATAAATCAACTTAACTCCATCCATCTACAAATCTAATCGAACTTCTCGTCAATGATCGGGCATCTTAAGTGAATTCGACTTAATCAACTTATCCAGATCACGTCATAGTTCTATTAAATTTGTCTTAGATTATTACATGTTTTAATTATGTCTAGATCTAGCCAAATTTACTGTGTCCTGTTAAGTTTTTATTTAATTTGTCTAAATGATAATTAGTGTGTCTACATTATGTTTTAAATTATGTTCAGCTGAAATTTAATATGGTTCTTGTGTTAAATAGGTACAGTCGAATTTTGAGAACCATTAACAAGGTTCATACATGTAGATTCAATGTATGGGAAGAAGCATGTGCAGCTGGTACAATGCATAAAGGCTGATGCGATCCCGAACGCATCATGTTATGACACAACTCGATGCCACCAAGATTGGCCCAAACCCGTGGGGCCCAAGTGATAGAGGGTTGCACGCGGACCAAGACCGAGCTTGTCAAGTCACGAAAAAGTCCAACGAGAGCTATAGATACTTGGGCTGAAACGAAAACAGAAAACAAAAAAATTAAACTCAACAGACCAAGCAAACCAAATTGAAGTAGAAATAGGAAACTTGGGCGGCAAGAAAGATGGAAAATTCTAAATTAAGGTCGTTTCTTGATGCCAAAGAATGTTGCGAAACAGATTCTTGAAGTTTTGAATGGCTGAAAATGCAACAAGAACAATTAAACCAAGTTAATCAACAAATCAACACAAGCAGAAATAATTAAAGAATAATAACAGCAGGAAAGATAATGAAAGTCCTAAGAAGCCTTGAAATCAAGAAAGATTTCACAACTCCCTTCAAACGGCTTCAATCTACCCTCCAATGTAGAAACACAGCAAGAAGAAGGTTGAAGATGGTTCCCACAATCAAAAGATTGTTAAACCTACTTCTAAAGAAAAAAACTCAAGAGAGAATTCTTGGAGAAAAAACTCAAAGAGAATTTTCAATCAATAAAATCTGATTTCAAGTGTAATGTCCAAAAGGGTGACTCGTATCACCAAGTGCAAAATGGAGCTTTTAATTTTAGTTTGTCAATTTGGCTGTTGGAAAATAAGGACTTTGATTCATTAATTTTTAGTTATTTTAGTTTGTGTTTTTAATTATGTCATAGTTTGCACATCATTAATATGTGTTCTGCATTTAATAAAGTCATGCATTATGTAACTTTCATGTTAGTTAAGTTTGCATTTCAAACCATGCATTTAAGCATCTTAGTTTAAATCAATGAGTTGCTGGACATTTATTCAACTCATCTTAGTTTAATTAATAAGTGTTGCTCTTAATTAATCTAGTTACTATGATTATTTATTGATGCATGAGTTAAGTTCATTTAATTATGCTTCTTTAATTAACTAGTTGATGGAATAATTGATGCATATGTTTTATTTCATTTACTTAAGTTAAGTATTAAAGTGTGTTATGTTTAATAAGTGCTTACATGTGTTCAATAAGCTCATTTTAATGTGTTTATTGCAGGAGTCTTTTCAAGTCATAACCGTTACAATTCAAGGCTGTTACAAATTAAATAAAGTGGTTGTTCAAGTCATTTTTGGTTACAAAGTAAAGGGGTTATTACAAATGAGGTTTATACATCATTTAAGGAGGTTTTAAGGAGCATTATATCATCTATTTAATTTCGGTAGCAACCTTTTAAACTACCAGCCCGTTTTTTCCATCTCAAAGGTTAATTCAAACATTCAAATACCATTAAGGAGCTGGTTAATAAGTTGGTGTCTATTCAGCTAGCCAAGGGCTAAGTCAAGAGTCATTTTTCAAGCAATTAAAGTCATTCATTCAGCTGAATTGAAGTGAATTCAAGAATGGAGTTATTTGGCTCAAGAATGTGAAAAGACTTGAGTTTTATTTTAGTATCAAATTTTTCTTGATGTTTAAGTTCTATTCTTCATCTCTATCACTTACTTTTTCTGATAGAGGGTTGTGTGCGGACCAAGATCGTGTTGTCAAGTCACGGGAAAGTCCTACGAGATCTATAAACAACTTGGCTGAAACAAAAAAAATAGAAAATAACAAATTAAACTCAAAGATAAAGAAACCCAAATCGAGATAGAAAATATAATACTTGGGCAACAAGAAATCTGGAAAAGTATGAAAAAAAGACATTTCTTGATTTCAAAGAATGTTGCAAGAACAGATCTTGAAGTTTGGAATGGCTGAAACGCAACAAGAACAATTAAATAAGTCAATCACTAATTTCGGCACAAGCATAAAAATTAAAGAGGAATAAATAGTAAGAAAAGATAAAGAAAGTTCGAAGAAGCCTTGAAATCAAGAAAGATTTCACAACTGCCTTCAATCGACTCCAATCTACCCTCCAATGTAGAAACATGGCAAGAAGAAGGTTGATGATGGCTCCCACAATCTAAAAGATTGTTAAAACTACTTCTAAAGAAAACTCAAGAGAAAATTCTTGGAGAAAAACTCAAAGAGAATTTTCAATCAATAAAATATGATTTCAAGTGTAATGTCCATAAGGGTGGCCGGCCAAGCCACATATATAGGCCTTCTAATTATTGACTTTTAAGGGAATTTCGTCCAAGGCCTTTAATGGGCCTCTTGGGCTAAATTTTTACATAGAAACTTATTCATAAAGTCTAAAAATTAAAACTAAGTACTTAAAGAATTAAAATTTTACAAATTGAGCCACTTTGACAATTTGGCCTAATTTTTCAACTAAGGCTAATTTAAACTTCTTGGCCGGGCTTGGAACATCTTGTTGGATAGTATCTTCAAGAACTTGGGCTTGTAATCCGTTCTCTCCCGAAATTGGTTCGTTGATGCTCGTAACTGAGATCCAATGCGCTTTAGCTGCAAGATTCAGTTTCTTAGGCCAAGATTTCCAAGATTTGAAATCTTGATTTTCTTGATTCTTGAAATCGCTCAAAACAACAAAATTGGACCAAGATTCGATTTCTTGATTTTCTTGAAAACAAGAAAGTGAATCTTGATTTTCTTTTTCCTTTGTGTACGCATCTAAGGCCTTGCTAATGAAGTCTTGAATGGTTCCATTTAGTTTCATATGCATTTTCCTGGCTTTGACCTCGTTATTGGGCCTTGTAGGAATTTGAGCCCATTATGTTCTTGGGCTTGAGTTGGGTCTTTGTGACTCGTATCATTCCCCCATTCCTCAAAAAGATTCGTCCCCAAATCTGAAAAATCAAATGGAGATAAGTTAGCCACATTGAAAGTAGAACTTACATTGTACTCACCGGGTAGGTCAATTTTGTATGCATTATCATTGATCCGCTCGAGTACTTGGAAAGGCCCATCGCCTCTTGGGTCCAACTTGGTCTTTCTTTTTGTAGGAAATCGTTCTTTCCTCATATGGACCCAAACCCAATCTCCAAGTTCAAGGACAACCAGTTTGCGCCCCTTATTTGCTTTGTTGGTGTTGATTTAATTTGTTTTGGCTATTCGTTGCCTAGCCTTCTTGTGTAAGGATTTCACCAGCTCAGCTTTCTGTTCGCCATCTAAATTAACAATATGTTCTAGTGGTAATGGCGCAGGGTCAAGTACTATTAGTGGGTTAAAACCATAAACAAGTTCAAATGGTGAATAGCTAGTTGTAGAATGAATAGATCTATTATATGCAAATTGAACAAATGACAAACATTCTTCCCAATTTTTAATGTTTTTTCCCACAACAGATCGTAATAAGGCTCCTAAAATTTGATTCACTACCTCGGTTTGGCCATCGGTTTGGGGGTGACGTGTAGTTGAATACAGTAATTTTGTACCAAGCTTACCCCACAATACCTTCCAAAAGTGGCTAATGAATTTGACATCTCTGTCTGAAACAATTGTTTTAGGGATGCCATGAAGTCTTACCACCTCTGTAAAAAATAAGTTTGCCACATGTGTAGCATCATCTATTTTGTGACAAGGAATAAAATATGCCATCTTGGAAAACTTGTTAACAACAATAAATATACTATCTCTTCCTTTCTTAGTTCGTGGCAAACCAAGAATAAAATCCATGGATAAGTATACCCATGGTGAAGTAGGAATTTGCAAAGGAGTGTAAAAGCCGTGAGGCATTACCTTAAATTTTGTTTGTTTACTTGTGATGCACTTAGAACATACCTTTGCAACATCCTTCTTCATATGTGGCCAATGGAAGTGTTCTTGCAAGATGTCAAGTGTTTTGGTCACTCCAAAATGTCCCATTAAACCCCCACTATGGGTCTCATGAATCAATAAATCTCGCATGGAACAATTTGGTATGCACAACCTGTGAAAAAGAAATCCATCTACAAGGTAAAACTTCGCAAAAGTAGTACTTTCACAATTACTATAGATATGACCGAAATCAGCATCATCAGTATATAACTCTTTAATATGTTCAAACCCTAATACTTTAGTATTTAATGTAGTTATTAAAGCATATCGTCTAGACAAAGCATCTACAACTACATTATCTTTACCTGTTTTATATTTTATCACATAAAGGAATGTTTCAATGAATTCCACCCATTTGGCATGCCATTTAGTCAACTTACCTTGTCCCTTTAACCATTTAAGGGATTCATGGTCTGTATGAATTACAAATTCATTAGGCAGCAAGTAATGTTGCCATACTTGAAGTGCACGAACCAATGCTAAAAGTTCTTTATCATAAGTTGAGTAATTTAATTGTGCACCATTCAATTTTTCACTAAAATAAGCAATCGGTTGCTTATCTTGCATTAAAATGGCGTCAATGCCAATTCCTGAAGCATCACACTTGATACGAAACGGTTCGGGAATGTGAGTCGAGTTGTTGATGTGCCCGATCGTGAATTGAGTAAGCTGAAAGAGTTTCAAGGAACAAGGAAAAGATAGATGATATTTTTGGTTCAGGTAGGTTCAATGGGGGTTTGGAATATTAAGGAAATGATGAATGGGATTCAGCTAAGAAATCAAGATCGAACTAACACAATAAAAATGTATTAACCCGGGACTTATATGAATACTTAGGTAGGATAAATGTTGAATGGATGGAAAGTAGATAAAATGGAACGTCGAACCGCTATCAAAGTTGATAGGAACTTCGGTATAATTTGAACGCCACACTTTGGGTGCAAAATGATAAGTTCGGAAAAACAAAGACGGTTGACTCCACAAGGGTTACTTGATAAGTCAGACGAGTCTTTGGAGAACAATGAGAGTTGAAAACAAACTCACAAAGTGATCAAAATTCATAAAAGATTCAAAAGTATATTGTCTAACCTCAAAACGATTACAAATCAAACTATTTATAGCTAAATTCCTAGGCTAGCCGAATGGACACTTGAGCAACTAAAATGTGAGCTGATTTCAGCTGTTAATAAGCTGAAAAATTCCAAAATAAATCCAAATAAATTCCATGTCTATATTCAGCTCTTTAGAACACCATTGGACGGCTTCTAGATGAAGGAGAGTCAGCTGAATGTATTTGGAAGAGTTGGGAATTGATTGACCATGTCTCAGTTCAGCCAAGTGCTTAAATGAGCTCCTTTAATCCTGCCTTGAGGAGCTGAACGTTGCTAGCTGAATAGGTTCAATGTGAATAGCATCTTGGCTATTGGACTCAACGAACAGCGACTTGGAGAAGCTAAACAAAAACTGCTGCTGACTATTAATTTAGCTTAGTTGCTCCAGCTCCAAATACATGTAATCATTAATACCGTCCATGCACGAGCTGAATTTGGCTGAATGGTCACTTAGGAGAAACCAATCATCAGCACACTTTGCATTAATCTTCATTCATGCACTTATGTCGTCCCTTGTACATGTACCTGCACTAAATCAATTCAGCAAATTAATTCTCTTTTAGACACATTAATTCAGCAACTAAAACGCATTAAAATGATGTATTCAGCTAAGGCACATTAAAGCTGATAATAACTAAGACATATTAAACACAAATAAATTAGGACACATTTAAAAACCTGTATTTACAATGTTCAGCTAAGGACACATTTAAAATGCTGTAGCTAGACATATTAAAAACAAATATTAACTAAGACTCAAATTAAACTCAACAGCAGTTAAGACAAAATAATTAAAACATGAAATTAATTTGTTTAAACTTTAGACACATTTAAACACTTCTAATTAAAACGTCCAGAATTAAAATGCAATTTAATTATTTAAGCTGAATAAACTAATTGGCATTTATTTTATTCCAGCAACTAAAATTATAGAAATTAAAGTAAGCTCAAAACGAGCAAACAAGCTCATTGAGCTGGAAATGAGCCGTTTGAGCTCAACGAGCTGGAATCGAACTAATTCAGCTTGCAAAGGATTGCAAGCAACGCTTTGAGAGTTGGTCCAAGAGTGTGCTCGGGGCATGGCCGTATCATCCCCTCCCTCTTTAAAGGGATTTGTCCTCAAATTGGGCCACTTGCTCGCGAAAAATCTTTCTTTGTCACGAACCCCTTTGTTGATGAATTGGACAAAGTTGCTCCCAAGAACCTGAAAATCAGAAATAACTCGAAAAGAAAATAGATCATATTCATGCCCTCCCTCTTTAGGAGGAAACCACTTTGATGTGTCACCTACACAAAAATGAAATAGATTAGTGAAACCATGGTTTATAAGTTCAAAAGGACTTCCTAAGGTCTTATTCAAAAATTGAACATATGAACCAATACCGGGATCAAAAATAAAAGTTGATTTTACCTTTCTGCAATGAGTTAAGAATTTCTTTGTCGAAGATATACCATAATCAAGAAGCATTCGGGAATTATAATTTTGGACAACAAAAGTTCATGACTCAAACCCTTTGAACAACGATGTAGATCCAAAGTTTTGATTTAGCATTTGCAACTTGTTATAGTTCAACAAATTCGTTTTTAGATTTAAAGTCATAACATCAAGCAAGCACAAATGGTTCACACATCTACTCACACAAAATTCAGAGTGCTTGATTGCTTTCAATGATGATCCAAAATAACAAAACGTTTGATAGTTATGGTCTCGAAAATCAAAATCCATTGGTTCAAATCCCTCGATCAATAATAAAGAATAATAAGCACCTGGTTCGAAAATGAAGTTTTTGCTTACCATCTCACATTGACTTGAATATTTCTTAGCTGGTAGCTTGGTAGGAACACGAAGCAAACTACAGTTATAAGTATGCAATTCATGTTCAAATCCCTTAAAACACAATATGGAGCAATTTCCAAAATCATAAATCAAATTTTGACTTTGGAAGCCAAAGATATTCACATGCTTTGTCTTCACACATAGAGATAAAATTCGAAAAAGATGAGAAAGTTCAACATATTTATTCCAAACAAAATTAGATTACTCACCTTTACTTAGCAACAACTTAAGATGACTTGCTCCGGGCTTAAACACACGGTTTTGATCACCCTTTCCAGAATGTAGCAAAAATTTATTTGTCATCAAAAAGTCACACATGCCAAATAAAGAAGATATAGGCAGAAACAAATTCAAGCAATTGAACTTCTTGATTCTCTTTCGAACTGACATGTAAAGACATGAGTATTTCACACAAGAATTTAAAAATGTCTCAGGAATAACACAATCGGATAGATTAATCGTCTTACATGAAAACCTTTTACGAAATGTGTTAAACAAATAAAATGTTAACATACCAACACTCAAACAGCCATAAATCTCAAATTTCACCAGATCAAACTTACACAAACGTGCGGAATTTACACAACAAAGCAGAAAATTAAATTTATCACCACACACAAGCAGACTAGGTATTTCACATGTCAACTTTTTATCACAAAAGACCAGATTTTGTTTGTGCTGATCTAATCTTACTTTATGAACAATCTTGACAATGTCAGACTCATGAGCAGAAAGATGTTTTGCATTACAATGTAAAACACCTTCATCAACAATCAAATTATAGTTTTCAACCAAATCAAGATGAATAGCTCTATCACAACCTAAGTCTCTGACTTGCTCACCAATACCATTCAAATGAAATTGTTGAGACTCAAATAACGTCAAACCCTTATCTTGCTTACCTTTAAGCGCTGGTGGACTAGGGTCATTTTTGTTCTTACCTTTCTCGATAAATCGAATTCGCCACTCATCATAAAGGTATTGAAGCTAGAATTTATCAATGGGATTTTGATAAACCTGGGAAGAAGAAACAATACAAGGAGAACTCACAGGATGGTTAGTAAAAACAACACTCACTTTTTCTTGTTTTCTCTTGTCCTTTTCACTCGTTTCTTGCTCGCTATCTTCTCTTTTTTCCATTTCTTTTTCTAACTCATTCTCAAACTTTCTTTTATTTTCTTTTTCAATTTTTTTTCTTTCACCTTTTCGATTTTCTGTTCTTCATTTTCTTTTTCACTCATCTCTTTTTTTCTCATCTCGAGGTCGTTTAGGATCCACTCATTTTCTCTTATTATCATCTCTTGTCTTTCTTTTCTTCTTATTTCTTTTTCTTTCTTCCTTGCTCTTTCATTATAGGATGGAGATGTTACAAATGAATCGGCATGAAATGACTCTCGTTGGGTATGTTTGGAACGAATTTCATACAAAAAATGATCACCTCTTCGAGATTGATTCTTGGTGGACGAATACCTTGGTGCATACGCAGGACTACTTGTGATTTCTCATTCGTCACCTTGAAAAGCTTCAAACTCGAAACTTGCTTTGCTTCGTCTTGAATTCCTTATTGAATAGGAATCATGATTTGAATCTCTTCTTCACAAATCATTGGATGTTGGTCTCCACGATGATCTTGACTCCGTCTTTTAACTTGGAGACAATCGTTCCCGTTGGTCTCTTTCCTCCAACCGGTCCAACCGTTCATACAGCCTTACAAACTTAGATTTCACAATTCTACGCATCTCTTGCATCAAATATTGGAATTCTAATTCGAAAAATTCTTCTTGAGACAATTTTTTTTTGCTAAAAAGAAAAGTGATTAAAGTAAAATAGAAAGTAAATACCTCACCAAAAAATCTCACGTTTCACCCACAAAGAAAAGTTCACTCAATTTGGCTTTTATTCTTCTCTCGAATGGTCTCACCAATCGCTCTTGCCTTTTTCCATTCGATTTTCACCTCTTGCTGTTTGGGGTCGGCTTACAAAATTGATGTGGTTTGGTGGGGCTGATGTCGGGATTAAAGGTAGGCTATCAAACAAAATAGAAAGGTTAAGTGTGGCTGGGTAGATGTTGTACTTCGGGCAGCAAGCAAAACTCTTACAATTCGGCAACAAGAATTTGATCACTTTTTTTTTAATTTCGAATTTCTTTAACACTTAAACCCAAGCACTATCTTCAATAAACACTATGAATTTCCACAATTTTTTTTTTATTTTGTTCGATTGATTTTTTTACATATAAAATACTAACTTCAATAAAGGCTATGGATTTCACAATTTTTTTTTAGTTTTTTTAGTTTTTTTCTTTTTTTACGATACCGTAATGCCGATAACTTTGATTCTTACTCCAATTCAGCTAGCTCTAATACCAAATGATATGAATTGGCTCGGGAATATGAGTCGAGTCATTGATAAAAATGATTAAGGAAACGATGAATGGGATTCGGCTAAGAATTCAATATCAAACTAACACAATAAAAATGTATTAACCTAGGACTTATATGAATACTTAGGTAGGATAAAAGTTGAATGGATGGAAAGCAGATAAAATGGAACCTTGACCCGCTATCAATGTTGATAGGAACCTCGGTATAATTTGAACACCACACTTTGGGTGCAAAGTGATAAGTTCGAAAAATCAAAGACGGGTTGATGCCACAAGGGTTACTTGATAAGTCAGACGAGTCTTTGGAGAACAATGAGAGTTGAAAACAAACTCACAAAGTGATCAAAATTCATAAATGATTCAAAAGTATATTGTCTAACCTCAAAACGATTACAAATCAAACTATTTATAGCTAAATTCCTAGGCTAGCCGAATGGACACTTGAGCAACTAACAAGTCAGCTGATTTCATCTTTTAATAAGCTGAAAAAATCTAGAATAAATCGAAATAAATTCCATGTCTATATTCAGCACTTTAGAATGCCATGGGACAGCTTCTAGATGAAGGAGAGTCAGATGAATGTATTTGGAAGAGTTGGGAATTGATTGACCATGTCAAGTTCATCCAAGTGCTTAAATGAGCTCATTTAATCCTGCCTTGAGGAGCTGAACGTGCAGCAGCATTTTAATGGGAATTTTGGAGGCTTTAAATGGCATCTTGAGGACTGAAAAGGTTATTAGGTGTGAAAGGGGTGATTTGAGCAGCCACCAAGGTGTGAAAAACGTTGCTAGCTGAATAGGTTCAATGTGAATAGCAACTTGGCTATTGGACTCCACGAACAGCCACTTGGAGAAGCTAAACAAAAACTGCTGCTGACTTTTAATTCAGCTTACTTGCTCCAGCTCCAAATACATGTAATCATTAATACCGTCCACGCACTAGCTGAATTTGGCTGAATGGTCACTTGGGAGAAACCAATCATCAAGACACTTTGCATTAATCTTTATTCATGCACTTATGTTGTCCCTTGTACATGTACCTGCACTAAATCAATTCAGCAAATTAATTCTCTTTTAGACACATTAATTTAGCAACTAAAACGCATTAAAATGATTCATTCAGCTAGGGCACATTAAAGCTGATAATAACTAAGACATATTAAACACAAAGAAACTAAGACACATTTAAAAACCTGTATTTAAAATGTTCAGCTAAAGACGCATTTAAAATACTGTAGCTAGACATATTAAAAACAAATATTAACTAAGACTCAAATTAAACTCAACAACAGCTAAGACAAATTAATTAAAACATGAAATTAATTTGTCTCAACTTTAGACACATTTAAACACTTCTAATTAAAACGTCCAGAATTAAAATGCAATTTAATTATTTAAGCTTAATAAACTAATTGGCATTTATTTTATTCCAGCAACTAAAATTATAGAAATTAAAGTAAGCTCAAAACTAGCAAACAAGCTCATTGAGTTGGAAATGAGCCGAATTGAGCTCAACGAGCTGGAATCGAACTAATTCAGCTTGCAAAGGATTACAAGCAACACTTCGAGAGCTGGTCCAAGAATGTGCTCGGGGTATGGACGTATTAATACTCAAGTTCAAAAGTATTAGTAAAATCAAGTAATTTAAGAAGAGGAGCAGGGTACAACTTAGCTTTTAGGGTTTGAAAAGCCTTTTCTTGAGTTTCACCCTATTTGAAACCCACGGATTTTTTAATAAGTTCTATTAATGGGGCAGCAATAGTGGAGAAATCTTTCACAAATCATCTACAAAAACTAGCTAAACCATGGAACGATCTTACCTCAGTTATCGATTTAGGAGTTGGCCACTCCTTGATTGCCCTAACTTTGTCCTCATCGACATGAATACCTTGAGCACTAACTATGAAACCTAAAAATAATAGCTTATCACAACAAAATGTGCATTTATCAAGGTTGGCAAACAATTTTTCAGCTCTTAGAATGTCTAAAACCGTTCTAACATGGAAAACATGATCACTTAATGTTGTTGAGTAAATTAAAATGTCATCAAAGTAAACTACTACAACTTTACCCAAGTGAGGCCTTAAAACGTGATTCATTAATCTCATAAATGTACTCAGTGCATTAGTAAGGCCGAAAGGCATAACTAACCATTCATATAATCTGCATTTTGTTTTAAATGTTGTTTTCCATTCATCTCCTTCCCTCATTCAAATTTGATGATAACCGCTTTTTAAATCAATTTTAGTAAATATAGTTGAACCATGTAATTCATCAAGCATGTCATCAAGTCTAGGAATTGGATGTCTATACTTTACCGTTATTTCATTGACTGGACGACAATCAACACACATTCTATATGTACCATCTTTCTTAGGTACCAATAAGACAGGAACGGCATAAGGGCTTAAGCTTTCACGATTGTACCCTTTGAATAATAAATCCTCAACTTGCCTTTGCAATTCCTTTGTCTCCTCGTGATTGCTTCTATAGGCTGTGGATTTGGTATTGAAGCTTCGGGTACTAAGTCAATTTGGTGTTCTATCCCACGAAAAGGTGGTAAACCTTTAGGAGCCTCACTAAAAATATCCTCATAATCCTGCAAAAGACATTGAAACACACTAGGCAAATTTTCGTTAATGTTAGATAGAGATTGATAGAGGATTGCGCGTGGACAAAGATCGAGTTGTCAAGTCACAAGAAAGTCCAACGAAAGCTATAGATACTTGGCTGAAACGAAAACAGAAAATAGAGAATTAAATTCAAAATATCCATAAAAATCGAATTGAAGTAGAACTAGGAATACTTGGGCGGCAAGAAATCTAGAAAAGTATGAATAAAGGACGTTTCTTGACGCCAAAGAATGTTGCAAAACAGATTTTAAAGTTTGGGAATGGCTGAAACGCAACAAGAACAATAAAACAAAGTTAATCAATAATTTCGGCACAAGCAGAAATAATTAAAGAAGCATGGACAGCAAGAAAGATAAAGAAAGTCCTAAGAAGCCTTGAAATCAAGAAAGATTTCACAACTCCCTTCAAACGGCTCCAATCTACCCTCCAATGTAGAAACACGGCAAGAAGAAGGTTGAAGATGGTTCCTACAATCAAAAAGATTGTTAAAACTACTTCTAAAGAAAACTCAAGAGAAAATTCTTGCAGAAACTCAAAGAGAATTTTCACTTAACAAAATCTGATTTCAATATATATTGTGCTTAGGGTGGCCGGCCAAGCCATATATATAGGCCTTCTAACTATTTTCCTAACCCTACTAGGAAAACTAAAAAAAAAACCCTAATTACTAACTTCAAGGGACATTCGGCCAAGGCTTTTAATTGGCCTCTTGGGCTGATTTTTTTGACATAGGAATTTATTCATAAAGTCTAAAAATTAAAACTAAGTATTTAAAGTATTCATGAAGTCTAAAAATTAAAACTAAGTATTTAAAGAATTAAAATTTCACAAACTGGGCCACTTTGACAATTTGGCCTGATTTTCAACTAAGTCTAATTTAAACTTCTTGGTTGGGCTTGAAACATCTTATTGGGTCGTATCTTCAAGCATTTGGTATTGTAATCCGTTCTCTCTAGAAATTGTCTCGTTGATGCTTGTAACTGAGATCCAATTCACTTTAGCTGCAAGATTCAGTTTCTTGGGCCAAGATTTCCAAGATATGAAATCTTGCTTTTCTTTATTCTTGAAATCGCTCAAAATAGCAAAATTGGACCAAGATTTGGTTTCTTGATTTTCTTGAAAAAAAGAGAGTGAATCTTGATGTTCTTTTTCCTTTTTCTACGCATCTAAGGCCTTGTTAATAAAGTCTTGAACGGTTCCATTTAGTTTCATACGCATTTACCTGGCCTTTGACCTCGTTATTGGGCCTTGTGGTAATTTGAGCCTATCACATTCTTGGGCTTGAGTTGGGCCTTTGTAACTCGTATCATTCCCCCCTTCCTCAAAAAGATTCGTCCTCGAATCTAAAAAATCAAATGGAGATAAGTCAGCTGCATTGAAAGTAGAACTTCCATTGTACTTACCGGGTAGTTCAATTTTGTATGCTTTATCATTGATCCACTCGAGTACTTGGAAAGGCCCATTACCTCTTATGTCCAACTTGGTCTTTCTTTTTGTAGGAAATCGTTCTTTCTTCATATGGACCCAAACCCAATCTCCGGGTTCGAGGACAACCTGTTTGCACCCCTTATTTGCTTTGTTGGTGTTGATGTCATTTGTTTTGGCTATTCGTTGCCTAGCCTTCTCCTGTAAAGATTTCACCAGCTCAGCTTTCTGTTCACCATCTAATTTAACAATATGTTCTAGTGGTAATGGCGCAAGGTCAAGTACTGTTAGTGGGTTAAAACCATAAACAAGTTCAGATGGTGAATAGCCAGTTGTAGAATGAATAGATCTATTATATGCAAATTGAACAAATGGCAAACATTCTTCCCAATTTTTAATGTTCTTTCCCACAACAGATCGTAATAGTGCTCCTAAAATTCGATTGACTACCTCAGTTTGGCATCCGGTTTGTGGGTGACATGTAGTTGAATACAGTAATTTCGTACCAAGCTTACCCCACAATACCTTCCAAAAGTGGCTAAGGAATTTGACATCTCCGTCGGAAACAATTATTTTAGGGATGCCATGAAGTCTTACCATATCTTTAAAAAATAAGTCTGCCACGTGTGTAGCATCATTTGTTTTGTGACAAGGAATAAAATGTGCCATCTTGGAAAACTTGTCAACATCAACAAATATACTATCTCTTCCTTTCTTTGTTCGTGGCAAACCAAGAATAAAATCCATGGATAAGTCTATCCATAGTGAAGTAGGAATCGGTAAAGGAGTGTAAAGGCCATGAGGCATTACCTTAGATTTTGCTTGTTTACATGTGATGCACTTAGAACATACCTTGGCAACATCCTTCTTCATAAGTGGCCAATGGAAGTGTTTTTACAAGATGTCAAGTGTTTTGGTCACTTCAAAATGTCCCATTAAACCCCCACTATGGGCCTTATGAATCAATAAGTCTCGCATGGAACAATTTTGTATGCACAACCTGTTTACGCAAAAAAAATCCATCTAATAGATAAAACTTCTCAAAAGTAGTATTTCCACAATTACTATAGATATGGCCGAAATCAGCATCATCATTATATAACTCTTTAATATGTTCAAACCCTAATAATTTAGCATTTAATGTAGTTTTTAAAGCATATCGTCTAGACAAAGCATCCGCAACTACATTATCTTTACCTGTTTTATATTTTATCACATAAAGGAATGTTTCAATGAATTCCACCCATCGAGCATGTCGTTTACTTAACTTACCTTGTCCCTTTAAGCATTTAAGGGATTCATGGTCTGTATGTATCACAAATTCATTAGGCAGCAAGTAATGTTGCCATACTTGAAGTGCACGAACCAATGCCAAAAGTTCTTTATCATAAGTTGAGTAATTTAATTGTGAACCATTCAATTTTTCACTAAAATAAGCAATTGGTTGCTTGTCTTGCATTAAAACGATGCCAATGCCAATTCCTGAAGCATCACACTCAAGTTCAAAAGTGTTAGTAAAATCAGGTAATCTAAGAAGAGGAGCAGAACATAACTTAGCTTTTAGGGTTTGAAAAGCCTTTTCTTGAGTTTCACACCATTTGAAACCCACGGAATTTTTAATAACTTCTATTAATGGGGCAGCAATAGTGGAGAAATCTTTCACAAATTGCCTATAAAAGCTAGCTAAACCATGGAAAGATCTCACCTCAGTTATCGATTTATGAGTTGGCCACTCCTTGATTGCCTTAACTTTGTCCTCATCGACATGAATACCTTGAGCACTAACTATGAAACCTAAAAATATTAGCTTATCACAACCAAATGTGCATTTATCATGGTTGGCAAACAATTTTTCAGCTCTTAGAATGTCTAAAACTGTTCTAACATGGAAAACATGATCATTTAATGTTGTTGAGTAAATTAAATTGTCATCAAAGTAAACTACTACAAATTTACCCAAGTGAGGCCTTAAAATGTGATTCATTAATCTCATAAATGTACTCAGCGCATTAGTAAGGCCGAAAGGCATAACTAACCATTCATATAATCTGAATTTTGTTTAAAAGGCTGTTTTTTATTCATCCCTTTCCCTCATTCGAATTTGATGATAACCGCTTTTTAAATCAATTTTAGTAAATATAGTTGAACCATGTAATTCATCAAGCATGTCATCAATTCAAGGAATTGGATGTCTATACTTTACTGTTATTTTGTTGATTGGACGACAATCAACACACATTCTATACGTACCATCTTTCTTAGGTACCAATAAGACACTACACCAAAACAGGCTTTTAGCGGCGCTTTTTAAGGCCTTTAGCGGCGCTAAAAAGCGCCGCTAAAAGTATTTGCGGCGCTTTGATAAGCGCCGGAAAAAACGCCGCTGATGACAGTATCGCTAACTTTAGCGGTGCTTTTCCCACAAACGCCGCTAAAGACCAGGACCTTTAGCGGCGCTTTTCCCACAAACGCCGCTAAAGACCAAGACCTTTAGCGACGCTTTCTCCAAAAACGCCACTAAAGGTCACGAAAAATAAAAAAAATTATAAAAACGCCACTCCATTCTTTAGATTTGCTCCATTCCTATCCTAAATTATTATAAAAACGCCAATCCCTTTACTTGTTTAAACAAATCCTTTAGAATTGTTATCAGTACATACATCATTCTTTGATTAAAGATTGCAGCAATAGCAAAAGTGAGATTCCACCAATTAAGAAATGTATAATTTAATTTTAAGACGTATTAAAATGGAAATTCATGAACAAGAAGATAAATGTTTTTCACTATATCTCATGCAGCAAGTCAAATTGCCTTTGATTACATAACATTCCTAAAAAGAAATTGAAACTAGTTCATATCAACTTGCTCAAGTTGAATCTATAAATTGCAGATCAACACCTTATTTGAACTTACAATTCTAGGAAAGCATAAAATGTAGTTCCATGAGCATGCATTTAAAGTAGCAAAAAAAAAATATTGATTACAGTGACAGTCCAAGCTCCAAATCTAGCTCTTGTGTGTCACTTGATTCTGAATTTTGACTACTCGATCCCAATGAGTTGCTGAGACGTTTCTTGCTCCTTGAGTGTGAATCCTATAAGAATGTAAGGAACTAAAACAAGTTAAATTTTAAAATACAATCATCACATAGCACATAAACTAAAAAAAGGAAGGGACTTGTGTGTAGCAACCTTAACATGTAGGTTTAAAAGTTGTGGTCATGTTTGGTTGTGCAAAATGTTGGGTGTCTAAGAAGCCACTGCTTGGCTGGGAATCACCATATCTGATGTTTTCCCTTTGATCGTATTCTCCAACCCCCATCTGTAATAATATATAATTGTAGTACTTGATTTCATTAATATAGTTATTGATGCATAAGGAAATGGGGAAGGTGACAATGGAAAGTAGCACTTTAACACTTCAATTTACAGCGATAAAACATCTCAATTTGCAACAACTAAACACTTCAATTTGTAGCACTTAAACACTTCAATTTGCAGCACTTAAACATATCAATTAACAACATTTATACACCTCAATTACAGCGATAAAACATCTCAATTTCCAGCAACTAAATACTTCAATTTGCAGCACTTAAACACTTCAATTTACAGCATTTAAACACTTAAATTTGCAGCACTTAACATATCAATTAACAACATTTATACACCTCAATTACAGCAATAAAACATCTCAATTTCTAGCAACTAAAAACTTCAATTTGCAGCACTTAAACACTTCAATTTACAACATTTAAACACTTAAATTTGCAGCACTTAAACATATCAATTAACAACATTTATACACCTCAATTACAGCGATAAAACATCTCAATTTCCAGCAACTAAATACTTCAATTTACAGCACTTAAACACTTCAATTTGCAGCACTATCAAATTTCGGCATCAACTGACATTGTCCCAACATCCAAAACAAACTTAAAGAAGCATATAATTATCATGTAAAAGAAAATATTCATCAAAGTATCTACCTCTCTCAACTCCTACCCTTAACAAAATTTTGACGTGGGATGGTGGAGTGATCTGTTTTGATAGTTGGAGAATTTACTAAAATTATTAATTATATAAGGATAATTATTTATAGTAAAATTTAATAATTTTATAATTCTACATTTGATTAAAGAGTGATTTAATAAAAAGTACATAAAAAAGCAGCAGAATCTATCAATAATTAAAACTTTTATTCTCTTTATTTGGCACGATACAATATAAAAAGCATATATAAATATATGAATGTAGAGGCATATATAAAAAGCATATATAAATATATGTATGTCACAGAAACTATATTCATTTATGTAGAGACAAGTCTTTAATATATAACTATGGAATCATCAAGAAATGCTTCTCTTTTCTTGGAAAAAAAATAAGTATCAAACTTCCAGAAGTTAGATAATTGCTTACTCGGGACCACCGAAACCCATATTCTTTCCCAAAGCTCCATTATACTTCACCACAACAAGCTTATCCAAAAGCTGCTTAGATTCAGTAATATCTGCTTCAAGACAGAAAGAATCCAAACAAATTATACAAGCTGAACTCTAATGTACTGTTATATTTTTCTTGATGCTATATTTGGAATACAATAAATTCACAAGTAGAAGAATAATGAGAAAATATTACCACAAGACATAGGTGCTAAGTTATCATAAGGAACAACAAGCACTTCATCACTTGCACTGCATTCGCTCTCACTTGTGCTCTCTATTTGGTCCCTTTAATCAAATATCGGATTTCAAGTAAACCAGACAATTGGAAATAGTTCCAATAACAAAACAAAGAATAGAAGAAACAATGCAACAGCAAACCATGAAAACTCAACTCGTATATAAACATTAGGGAGTCTTTCTTACACAATTCGCAGTTCTTTAAGTTTAGCAAATGTTGAGGGGATCTCACCACTTAATGCACAACTGTTAATGTATCTGCCAAATTCATAAACCAATTGTTGTTTTAATTTCAAGGGTGACTTGTAAAGACAATCATGTACAGCCCCTACAAAGAACTAAAGAAAGTTAGAACTTACAATTCTCCAAGTTCGTATAGAGGAAGTGCAACGGAAATTTACAAATGAAAATAAATATGTTACTTTATTTTAGCATCAAAAAAGAAATAGTTTTTCATTTAGTAAATGGTTGGCCGACCAAGATTTCTCATCCCCTCTTATCTCTAATCCCTCATCAAAGCTTTTCCTATATGATAATAAAAGTAGGTATATGTACATACATCATGAAGTGAACCTTGATATTCAACATGGGACTTAACATCATAACCTTTTCATTTTTAAATGCCATAAATTTAGGTTTATTATTAAAGATTTATTATTAAGCTCAGAAATTTTCAAATCAAACTTGATTCAATCGACAGCTCGAACTAAACTTCGACTTGACTCAATAATTATCAAACTGAATTCAATTTTCATTTAGCAAAATTCAAATAGCTTACAAACAGAAATATCTCATTTGGACACTACTCTAACCCCTTAACAAAAATATATATACATTTTTTTAAACGTTTGCTTGCACGGCAAATAAAATAAACCATTTGACCTCATAAAAAACTCCACATTAGCATTCCGCATAATAAGAAATGAAAGTACCATTACATGTCATCCACTTAACGAAAAATATTGTAATATCCTTAAAAATTGTTAACTTCAACTATTTCAAATATTGCAATACCAAACTAGGAAGCAACTATAGGCTAAAAAAAAAACCTTAATCAACATCATGTTCGTTAACAGTGACACAGCTTTCCATGATTGAAATTGTGCCTGATACGATTTTGTCAAGGATATTTAATGGAAATCTTGAATCTTTTAATCTGTGGATATTTTGAGGATCCAATATCATCTTCAAAAGCCTCCTGCAAGGACAAAGAGTAGTAAAGATAAACTAACCCCATAAATTATAATATTCTGTTGGAGTGACTTACAAGTTCATCTTCAGTGAACAATTTATCAAGAAGTATGGTCTCCAGGAGCTTCGAAGAAATGATGTGACAACCATATAGAACAATTCTTTTTCAATCTTTTTCTGTTGCAGGAGAGTCTAATGTGTACTCATTTATGCTTCTGCACGACAACTTCTAACATTAGATCAAGAAGAGAAAACTATCAGTAAACAACTTAGAGAATCACTCACAAGACCAAATATTAGGGTATTTAGTAATTATTACCTCAAGAAGCAAGACCGTTATTAGAAGATGTCAGCAGATTTGAGGTCCTAGAAGGGAGGGGGGGAAAGAAAAAGAGAGACAAGGAACCTTAAACAATGAAGATTCAACGAAAAACTAGGTAGAGGTTTAAAAACTGCAACAAATGAGAGGGAAAAAAAAGACTCGTACAACATAATGTGAAAGAAACATAACACAAAAATAGAAAGAAAAATGAGCTTTGGGACAGATGAACTGTTCACATTGGGTTTTACCAAATGTGACAATTTTCAGATTTATACAATGCAGGAATATGAATTGCACATCTTTTAAAGAACGGAATCAGCTTGACATGAACTTTGTACATCTCCAACAATGGAAATGAATTTATCACCAGAATCTGAAACTACCCTTTTGCTCAACACCTTCCATATCGCTTGCTTCAACATCTTACAGACAACACCACCTGAAAGCCAGAAACAAATTGTATAAAGAAGCATTATATCGAACAGTTGAAGTTCATTGTTAAGACTAGAGTATAAAGAAAGAAAAATGAGTCTTGCACGATATGTAAGAAAAAAAATGACAAGTAAGAGGCGTTTTTGGTAGAATAAATGAAAGGGAGATGAAGACGAAGAGAAGCAAGAGAGGTAAACCTGGTATAGATGGTGATACGGGGTTGCGCGCGGACCAAGATCGAGTTGCCAAGTCACGAGAAACTCCTACGAAAACCCTAAACAATTAGATCTGAAACGAAACAGAAAATTAAAAGATTAGATTTTTGAATTTTCAGATCTGAAATAAAATCCCCAAATCAGCAAAGAATCAAATTGAGAATAGAAATAAGTGTTAGGGTTCTTGAAACCCTCAAGGAGATTGTGGTTCTGCCCAATTGAACACCAAGATAGTTTTCCCCAAATTTCGACAATCTAATTTCACCCAAAAAGAGTATGGAAAAACCCTAGAAATTGGGGATTTTTGGGCTGATTCCTTAAGATAGAAAAAGGCTGAAAACACAATAAGAACAGAAAATAGATTAGATAATGATTCAGCACAAGTAGAAATAAAGAAAGAATTGACAGTAAGAAATTAAAAGATAAGTCCTAAGAAGCCTTGAAATCTCGAAAGATCTCACAACTCCCTTCAAACGGCTCTAATCTCCCCTCCAAAGAATATCAATGGCAAGAAGAATGTTGAAGATGGCTCCCACAATCACAAGATTGTTAAAACAACTTCTAAAGAAAACTCAAGAGAAAAATCTTGGAGAAAACTCAAAGAAAATTCTGCTCTCAACAAATCTGAAATTTTAATAATAATGATAAGTGTTTAACAAGGTGGACAGCCATGCCTTTAAATAGGCCTTATAACTAGTCCTAATCTAATTAGAAAACTAAAATAAAAAAAAACTCCTAATTATTTTAATATGGAAATTCGGTCAAAGGTCATTTTATCTGGGACTCTTGGACTGAATATTGACATAAAAATTTAAACTAAGTAAATAAATAAATAAATAAATAAAAATAAAAATAAAACTTTACAACTTGGGCCACTTTGACAATTTGGCCTGATTTTCAACTAAGTATGGATGGATTTCTTGATTGGGCTGGGAATTTGCTTATTGGGCCTCGCCTTCAAGAATTTGGGCTTTTGTGACTCGTATCATTCCGCCCTTCCTCAAAAAGATTCGTCCTCGAATCTAAAAAATCAAATGAACTCGACTTTCCTCTATCGAACGGGACTAATGGCAATTGAGTCCACTGAGAAGAATAGCCATGAGATAGTAAATAGCAACGGAAATAAGCTTGTATTCCAATCATAAGCATAATAGAACAGGTATAACGCATGTGAATGGACAGATTCAGATTACCATGCAAACAATCTAATTTACTCACCACTGCCTCGTCAAATATTTGAAACAAAGATGGACATGTTTTAAGGCATTCAGTCGTCTCACATTGTTCCCACAAACCATGAATAAATTGCGAGTAATAAATCAAATGGTAAACATAATCGTCACAAGTAGGTATTTGAAAAGATTCACATGGTTCACAGAGTTGCATAATCATACCATGCATTAATCGACGGTCTATAGATTCACTCACACATGCATTATCAAAAACAAGAATCTTTTTATCAACCATCAAAACAGAGAGATCATCAATAAATAAAATAGGACAGTCAAGCATGTTTCGATCTAAGTGTTCATCAACACGATCTTTATCACTATTCGAGGAGTACAAAAGTGTTTCAAAGGTTTCAAGCATCTTACCTCGATAAGCAGAAGAATAAGGGTCGATTTTACCTTTTTCATTTAAAACAAACCTTCGCTTATCGGGGGCATAGTGTAGTCGAATCTCCGTTGTTGAGTTAACCTTTGTCAAATGGAACTCAAACTTCATGTACAACCACATAAACTATTTAAGGCACGAATATAAATTGAAAACAAATTTGGAAAATTTCGTTACCTTATTCTCCAAAACAGATTTGGACAAATTCGAGGATTTTACACAAGGTAAATCAAGAGAATAACAAATCACGCTTCTTTTCGTAATGACTTTATCAACCACAATCGAAGAGTAACAATTAATCGGATCAAAATGAGGGGATCTTTTAAGAACTAAGTCACCAAAAGTTTTATCAATAATTTTCAAATCTGCACTGGACTCGGTTTCTAAAATTTCCTTACCTCGCTTACCTTCGGGATCATGTAGTGTGATTTCATCTTTGCTTAAGTTGATCGTATGAAAGCGTCTTTCATTTGAGAGGTATTGAAGTTGAAAGTTATCTTTCGATCTTTCGGGAACCTGAAAAGTAGCAACACAAGAAAAATTCATATCTTGGTTAGTGGAAACATTCCTCACTACCCTTTCCACGTCTTTTTCTTTTGTTTCTTTTTCTAATTCATTTTCTCTTCTTTTTTCAATTTCTTTTTCACTCTCAATCTCTTTTTGCTCTTTTTCATTCTCTTTTTCTTTTTCCTCACTTGTTTTAACAGAATTTTTCAGTTTGATTTGGTCCTCATGGACTTGTTCTAGAGTGAGCGGCACTAAGGTGAGTTTCTTTCCTTGATGCTTGAAAGAATACCTATTGGTACGACCATCGTGAGTGACTTTTCGATCTAGTTGCCACGGTTCTCCTAGCAACAAATGGCAGGCTTGAATAGGCATTACGTCGCACACAACTTCGTCTTGATACTTACCGATAGAAAAGGCGATGCGCACTTGTTGAGTGACCCTAAATTGGCCTTCGTTGCTAAGCCCTTGTAGTTGATAAGGTTGTGGATGCTTGGTAGTGGTTAAGCAAAGCTTTTCCACCATCGTCGTGCTGGCTATGTTCGAGCAACTTTCACCATCAATAATAACTCTACAAAGCTTACCTTGTACGTGGCAGCGAGTATGAAAGAGATGTTCTCGTTGCTGCTCGCTCTTTGGTTTTGCCAAAGATGATTGTCCATGATCATGACAATCATCATCCATTCTAGGGACACGTTGAGGGTTGCACCTATGGGGCTGGTTATCCCTATCTTCCTTAATTGGATCTCGATATTGATGTTTTTGATTCACTCGTACCTCATTCAAAGTAGTATTCAATGCTTGAAGTGTAGCATTTATTTGTGTGATTGCAGCAGTATGTCTGTCTAACTGTTGTTGGACTTTCATAAGTGCATCATTATTATCACCTTTAGACATCTTCAAAACCTGTAAAAAATAAACACTCAACACTCAAAAATAAAAGTTAGCAAACCTCACCATCACTCAAAAAGAAAAATCAAATTCTCAATGAGGTCGAATTCAATCTTGTGAGTTCTTTATCAAAGTTTATATCAACCAATTAGAGAGTGTGAACCAAACTACCAAAGAATCCTAATTTGCACTAGGATGCCAAAAACTGACGAGACACCAAGTGATTCGTGTTGCACCGAGGAAGGATTGTGCACACGTTTAAATCCTACTAACACAAGAAACAAGAAGGTGTTAGATATTTTAAAAGGATAATAAAAAGCAAACAAATGAAAACCTACAGCTAAGAATCAATAAAAATTGCTGAAAACAGAAAACCCGAAAAACTGTGGAGTAACTTGCCAACTTCGTTCGAGGTGTTCCTGATCTCAAAAAATCACAAAATTAAATCTCGAATGTCCTTAATATTTAATTTTTGATCTGGAAAGTTTGGGCACCAAACTCAACCCGCTGAATATTTTTTAAATTTTTATTGGATTACATCTTTTTTCGATTTTTTTGACTTTTTGACTGATTTTTTTGCGGGAATAATTTTTTTATATTCAATCACAGTGCCAAACACATGTATGTAAAATTTCAGATCAATCGGACAACGTTTACCCACTCAAATGAATTTTTTTGAACAATTTTTCTGGGTAAAATTGCTGTTTATGCTTTAAAAAATAGAGATCAGTTTAGAAATCAACCAAGAACACCAAAACGCCCAAAATCTGATATCAAATGATATAGGATTGCGCGCGGACCAAGATCGAGTTGCCAAGTCACGAGAAACTCCTACGAAAACCCTAAACAATTAGATCTGAAACGAAACAGAAAATTAAAAGATTAGATTTTTGAATTTTCAGATCTGAAATAAAATCCCCAAATCAGCAAAGAATCAAATTGAGAATAGAAATAAGTGTTAGGGTTCTTGAAACCCTCAAGGAGATTGTGATTCTGCCCAATTGAACACCAAGATAGTTTTCCCCAAATTTCGACAATCTAATTTCACCCAAAAAGAGTATGGAAAAACCCTAGAAATTGGGGATTTTTGGGCTGATTCCTTAAGATAGAAAAAGGCTGAAAACACAATAAGAACAGAAAATAGATTAGATAATGATTCAGCACAAGTAGAAATAAAGAAAGAATTGACAGTAAGAAATTAAAAGATAAGTCCTAAGAAGCCTTGAAATCTCGAAAGATCTCACAACTCCCTTCAAACGGCTCTAATCTCCCCTCCAAAGAATATCAATGGCAAGAAGAAGGTTGAAGATGGCTCCCACAATCACAAGATTGTTAAAACAACTTCTAAAGAAAACTCAAGAGAAAAATCTTGGAGAAAACTCAAAGAAAATTCTGCTCTCAACAAATCTGAAATTTTAATAATAATGATAAGTGTTTAACAAGGTGGACAGCCATGCCTTTAAATAGGCCTTATAACTAGTCCTAATCTAATTAGAAAACTAAAATAAAAAAACTCCTAATTATTTTAATATGGAAATTCGGTCAAAGGTCATTTTATCTGGGACTCTTGGACTGAATATTGACATAAAAATTTAAACTAAGTAAATAAATAAATAAATAAATAAAAATAAAAATAAAACTTTACAACTTGGGCCACTTTGACAATTTGGCCTGATTTTCAACTAAGTATGGATGGATTTCTTGATTGGGCTGGGAATTTGCTTATTGGGCCTCGCCTTCAAGAATTTGGGCTTTTGTGACTCGTATCAGATGGCAAATACAAAACTGGGAACAAACTTACGAGAGTTGGAGAACCAAGTTCCACCGTAAATAACTTCGCTTCTATACGAAGGAATATTAATAACTTCCTTTGAAGTAGATTTGTTACCATGAATTTTAAGCAATAACTTGTTACCAGCAGCAATGAGACCAGCAGTAACTTGCATCGTCGATTTCTAGCTAAAATATAAGAGAAAAAAAACAATAATAAAAAGAAAGGGGATCTGAGTAAATAATACCCAAAATTAGAAAATAAAGAGGAAAAATGGAACAGAAATAAAAGCGATAGGGATCTGAGTAATGAACACAACAAGATGAAATACACACACAAATAAACTAACAAAATAAAAATATTAAGTCTCATATATTTTCCAGGGAAACAAACGGTAGAACTCGTAAGTAGATTGGAGAGGTTCTGTGCTGAATCGCCTTTGGTACCTCCATTTTCCTCTTCTTTTTTCATTTTGTTTGCAAAGTTAGGGGTTTTAGGGGGGGAAATTTGGGAAAAATCAGCGCCAAATGTTTTTCTAGGTAAAATGAATTTTGTGGCGTTATAAGAAAAAACGCCACAATTGTTTTTTTATAAATTGATTTATTTTTTATTTTTTATAAATTGATTTTTTGTGGCGGTTTTTATAAAAACGCCACTATTGCTTACCTTTAGCGGCATTTCTCATACAAACGCCGTAAAATTTTTTAACAAAAACATGCCGTTTTACTATTCTAAATTTTTTTTTTGTTTTTTATAAATTGATTTATTTTTGCGGCGTTTTTATGAAAAACGCCGCTATTTCATTTTGAACAAAATGACACCGTTTTGTTATGCTAAAAATTTTTTATTTTATTTTTTATAAATTGATTTATTTTTTGCGGCGTTTTTATAAAAAAACGCCGCTATTGTTTACCTTTAGAAAAACGCCGCAAAATTTTTTTCATTTTAAACAAAACGACGCCGTTTTGCTATTCTAAAATTTTTTTATTATTTTTTATAAATTGATTTATTTTGCGGCATTTTTATAAAAAACACCGCTATTGCTTACCTTTAGCGGCGTTTTTCATAAAAACGCCGCAAAATTTTTTTTCATTTTGAACAAAACGACGCCGTTTTTCTATTCTAAAATTTTTTTTATTTTGTTTTTTATAAATTAAAATAAAAAGTACTCTCAAAATAAATATTATATATTTTAATAAGAAAACAAATGATAAATTGGTTGTAATTAATTATTAAGTTAGAATTAACTAAATTAAATAATTACCTATATATCCATATCATTTTTATTTCATTTTTATTTTTGTATTTTTTCTTATAATTTAGTCCTTTCCAAAATAAATAATTATACATAAATATCCATATCAATCTATTACTTTTTTAACTTATTTATTAATTCTATTTAAACTAATATTTAAATATATCAAATGGTTTAGATTACATCTTTTTAAATATAAAAGTATTAATTAATTGTATAAAATTTTATCATTTAACAAATCTCAAGTAAACCTTAACCTTAAACCCTCTAAATTAACCATTCAATACATATAAAATCTATCTATTATATATCTCTTAAATAATTTAAACTATACTCGTAATTTAAATATATGGGAATTATTATTATCTATTTTACAATTATATAAGAACATATTTAAAATATAAATTAAAAAAATAATTAATCTAAACTCAAAACCTTAACTCGACCCCTGAATCCCTAACCCTTAAACCCTTAAACCCTTAACCCTTAAACCCCTAAACCCCTAACCCCTAAACCTTAAATCCCAACCCTTAAACCATAATCCCTAAATCCATACTCCCTAAACCTTAAAATATGAACTCCTAAACCGACTTTAAATCTTAAATTAATCATATACCCTAAACTAAAAACTCTAAACAAATTTATTATTATCTCTTTTACAATTACATAAGAATATATTTAAAATATAAATTAAAAAATAATTAATCTAAACCCAAAACCCTAACCTGACCCTGAATCCCTAATCCCTAAACCCTAACCTAACCCAGAATTCATAACCCCTAAATATTATTTAATATATAAATTAAAACACACTAATTAATCTAAATCTAACCCCTAAATCCATAAACCCTAAATCCATAATTGATCTTAACCTCTAACCCCTAACCCTTAGCCCCTAACACATAAACCTTAAATCACAACCCTTAAATTAGAATCCCTAATCCATAATCCCTAATTTCATAATCTATAAGCCTTAAAATTGTAACTTTTAAACTGACCCTAAATCCTAAATTAACCATATATATACTCTAAACCATATATATTAAACCCTAAACTATAATGATAATTAAATTAAATATTTTAAAATTAATACTATCGTATCTTTTACAATTATATTTGAAATTAATACTTAAAATTAATACTCTAATTTCATTTGTCCCTTTTCATTCATTTTCAGTTCTTACTCTTGAGTAGGTACTATTAGGTCATTGTTGTGTTCATGTTTGATTAACTAAATATAAAATTATTTTTGGTAATAAAATTATCAATATATAATATTATTTATCACCATATTTGGTGTTTTATATTACTTTATTTGATTTATTTAATCGAACTATCAATTTAAGTTTTATGATATTTTATTTTGCTCATAATTTAATATATTTTTCTAGTAAAGTAGTTTAAATAAACTGTGATTGAAAAATAATAATAAATAGTTTGGAGTTAGGACTTCTCTTTAATAAAAACATTTTGTATTAAACAATATTATTTGTTATCATTTAAATGTAAATTTGACCAATATATAATAAATACAACAAAATATCAATTTTTTCAACTTAGAATAAAAATATATAATTGAAACATTACTTGAGAACATATCAAAGAATGAGATAATTGAAATGGTATTAGATTTTATTATTATTAGCGGCGCTTTTTTCAAAACAACGCTAAAGGCCAGAGCATTAGCGGCGCTTTCTCAAAAATGCCGCTAAAGATCCGAGCATTAGCGGCGCTTCTTCAAAAACGCCGCTAAAGGCTAGACCATTAGCGGCGCTACATCAAAAACGCCGCTAAAGCCCAGAGCATTAGCGGCGCTTTTTAAAAAACGCCGCTAAAGGACCGAGCATTAGCAGCGCTTCTTCAAAAACGCCGCTAAAGGCCCGAGCATTAGCGGCGCTTCTTCAAAAACGCCGCTAAAGGCCAGAGCATTAGCGGCGCTTCTTCAAAAACGACGCTAAAGGCCCCAAAAACTCAGAAAACGGTGTCGTTGGGCTTAGGCTTTTTGCGGCACTTTTCAAAAAACGCCACTAATGCTTATTTTTAGCGGCGTTTCCCAAAAAGCGCCGCTAATGCTCTACCTTTAGCGGCGTTTTTATAAAAGCGCCGCTAATGCTGGATTTTTAGTGGCGTTTTTTGTCCAAACGCCGCTAAAAATGCCGCTAAAAGCCTGTTTTGGTGTAGTGAGACAGGAACGGCACAAGGGCTTAAGCTTTCATGAATGTACCCTTTGTCTAATAAATCCTCAACTTGCCTTTGCAATTCCTTTGTCTCCTTGAGATTGCTTCTATAGGCTGGTCGATTTGGTATTGAAGCTCCGGGTACTAAGTTAATTTGGTGTTCTATCCCACGTAAAGGTGGTAAACCTTTAGGGGCCTCACTAAAAATATCCTCATAATCCTGCAAAAGACATTGAAACACACTAGGCAAATTGACGTGATCCTGCTCGGTTGATTGAGTCGATTCACTTGATTGCCCGATCGTCAGCGAGAAGTTTCAAACGATGTTGTTTGGAGTTAACCTTATGGAGATGTTTAAGCAGAAGTAATTAAAAAGGGTTCAAAAGATGGCTTGGTTTGGAGATGGATAGGTTCGGTTTTAACAAAGAAAATAACTTATAAGTTGATAGATAAAAATGGAATGGAAATACAAACTTAAGCATCAAGATCGATTCAATACTATGCAGAGTATTGCCCCAGGACTTGTATTACTCAAGGTTAGGTAAATGGATTATCGAAGATGGACCTTGACCCGTTACCTATAGAGAGATAAGAACCAAAGCTATAAAATGGTGGATGAACGCCACACCAAGATGGTGATAAGTTCAAAGAGTCAGGTTGACGCAACTAGCTAGCTAGATAAGTCAAAACGAGACTCAAACGAAATAGGATAGGAGGTAACCTCACAATCAAGTTTTAATAATAAAAAATGTCTAACCTTGTTACAAAGAGAAATAAACTATTTATAGACTCAAAGATGACTACTCAAATTCGGCATCTATGTGTTCACACAATAATAAAAATGTTCACACTAAAGTATTAAAATTCAGTTCATGCTTGAAGATGGTGCATGAATTGGTCGAACCATCATGTTGCTTCACTTGATGCATTCATGCATTCTTAGCCTTGAAGAATAGCCATAATTCCATGAATGTGTAGCCCTTTAATGCTCATACATCTCCCTTAGCCGAATGAGGCCTTAATGTGCCTAAAATACTTGAATGGTCATCGTGAAAAAGCATGAATCAGGCTTGAAATGTCCCAATGTATTTTCCTCCATAAATACGATCCATAAATCTTCAAATATATGAACATTCAGTGGCTCCTCTTGCATGAACGTCCCAAATACATGTGCTCCTTTAAATGCCATCCATTGAACCGAACCGTGCATGAATCAACCTTAATTGCTCCCTTTCACATTCGGGTTAACCTGCAAGGAATTTAAACAATTTAAATGGTTATAGATACAGTTGATCTTGGAAAAAATAGCATGTAGACAAATTAAATAATATGCTAGGACAAATTAAAATCACGTAAATAAATGCCTAGCTAATAATTAAATTCAGCTAGCTAAAAAAGATATGAAATAATTAATGAACTAATTTGAGCTACGAAATTCAGTCATGAGTTGTATGAATTTGAAAAAATTAAAGCCAATACTTAATTTATTTAAATGATAAAAGAAACAAGCTGAAAGTAAGCTAAATTGAGCTCGAAAGAGCTGAATTGAGCTCAAATAAGCTGGTTGGAGCTAAAACAAGCTAGGGGAGTTGAAACGGAGCTAAAGTCAGTTTGCAGTAAGGTGCATGGATTCTTCAATGAGTTGACTCGAGCTTCACCATCATTAATGAGCTGATTCTGCTTCCAAAGTTTAAGAAATAAAGCTGAAATAGCTTCTTGAAATCGCTTGGACCTAGCTCGGGTCATTGGTCCCTTTGGGAGCTCGAGGGAATCAAGACGAGGACTTGATGGAGCTTGAGGCGTGGTCACGTCATTCCCCCCTTCTTCAAAATGACTTGTCCTCAAGTCAAGCTATTTGTTCACTAGAAAATATTTCTCCTTATGCGACTTTCCTTGGACGAGTGAGGAAAATAATCTTTCATAGACCTTTGCGAAAGAACTCACAATATTCAGCAATAGAGATGGCAAATGAATCAATGGAGATGGACAACCATTAATAATCAAGAAGTTATCAAAACAAACAAGCAGATCATGCATAGTCGTATCAAGACAAGTATGAGTCATGTAAGAGGGCAGATTTAAAACGTCATTCTTACAATCAAATGAACAAAACTTCTTACATGTAAATATCTCATCAAATGATCGAAACAAAGACAAATATGTTTTTAAGCATTCAAACATTTCAATTTGCATCCACAAGTCATTGTTAAGGTAAATGGAATTTGTAGCAATGAGTCAAGAAATTTAAGTCTTCATCACAAATAGGCAAATGAAAAGTTTCATATGATTTTTCATTATGCATAATTGAAGCTCGCAAATGTAGTTTGGTTATATTCTCACCAACGAATTCATCACAATTTCCAAAAACAAAAATCTTCTTATCATCAACCAAAATAGATATATCCTCATCAAGAAAAAATTGAACAATTAACCACAATAGGATTCAAGAAATTTTCAGCATTTAAAGTGTCAACAAAAATGTCATCATCATTCAAATAAAGGAAAGATGGTCGAATAGCTTCAGAAATCATACCTGATTCACCTTTAGGAGTGGAAAATTGAGAATTGATTTTACCTTTTTCAATCAAAGTGAACCTTTTCTCCTCGAGAAGGTATTGAAGTCGAAGCTCATTACACAATCCTTGAGAAACCTGAAACGAAAGGTAAACACAAAGACAACTTGCACTTTTCGAAGTGTTGGGTTCATAATGATGAAAGAGGGTAATGTCACCATGGACGTTGGACTCAAAGGAACAGGCTAAAACACTATTCACATATTGAACATATGTAACGATACCAAGTTCAAAAACATGAGTTTATCTTACCTTTTCGAAGTGAAAAATGAATTTCATTTACAGCCACATAAAATGATCAAAGAACAATTTTAAATTATAAACAGAATCTTTAAATTTCAGAGGCCAAGCATTAAACAAACATAAATTTGTCGCACAAAATTTAGGATGCTTGAGTTCCGCACATATCGACCTAAAATAATAAATTCCAGGTTTGAAGACATGAGTTTGATTACTTATTCCAAGGTGTAACAAAGGTTTCATTAAATTAAACATGCTAGACCAAGAATGTGACAGCCCTAAAGTGACCCTAGTCGGAAAGCGGTCTCGGGACCGCTGGACCGAGTCACCAAATTAATTGAATGTGATAATTATTGCCTAAAATATGTGAATATAAATGTGTGAAAGTTTTAAGCTTCGATTTAGTTAATTGCATGTGAATTTAGTTGATAGGACTTATGTGAGAAAATTTAGAAATGTGCTAGGCAAATGCAAGTGGCCTAATAGTGCATGTAATCAAAGGGGTGGACTTGCATGTCAATTTCCCCCCATTTAAGTACTAGTGGCCGGCCATGACAAGGGATGATGGGCAAAACATGTCATGAAACATGTTGTGTTAATGGAAAAATAAAATAAGAAGCATGGGCAAAACATGTCATGAAACATGTTGTGTTAATGGAAGAATAAAATAAAAAGCATGGGCAATAAACTAATAAGAAATTGAAGGAAGAAAACAAAGAGAAAAAAATGTGTTCATCATTCTCATGCATGACCAAAAAAAAAAAGAAGAGAAAAGCTCTCATGTTGTTCTTGGCCGAATAGGAGAAAGAAAAAGAAGGAAAAAGAGCTTTGAGGAAATCGGCGATGGTGGTTTGATAGACTAAGGTATGTTTGATGATGTTCCATGAGATGGATGCATGTTTTAGTAGTTAGCTTGAGTTCTAAATAGGCCATGGTTCAAATCTTTACTATGTCATGGAGATGATATTCGGCCAAGGTGGATTGGTGTTGATATCATTTGCATGCTAAAAGTGAAGCTTTGTAATGGTGCATGTGATGGTGGATTGATGATTCTTGAATCTTCTTTTTAGCATTTTTGAGTGAGACATTAAGTTCTTTGTTTAACCATGACCAAAAATTGAAATGGTATGGTGTTGTGATGCAATCGGCCCCAACATAGACATGTATGTTCGGCCACATGAATAAGTACATAAGTTATGTGTATGTTCGGCCATAGGTAGCCTATTGATGGCTTTAGCTTGACTTAGAAAATTCGGCTAAGGGGAAATATTAGCTAGTATGTTGAATTCAATTCGTGATTTCGTACATATGTGACTCTAGTGTCTAATGTATATATGGGCTAAGTACCTTGAGCTTCTCTTTTGATGTTCGAATGAATTGTATTAAATTGCTTGATGTGATTAAAAATGCGTATGACCATTGTGTATTTGAGCTAAAAGGTGGCCATATGACCTATCAAACTCCTTGTCATATTCGGCCATAAGCTAGCAAAATGAGACTTTAATGAGTTAAATTTGTTTGAATTAAGCTCAAGAGCAAAGGGGAACTAAATCCGATAAAGGGAAGGAAAAAGTGGTCGAATAGCCGTCGAAACCGTTCGACAACATCCGAGGTAAGTTCTTGAGTAATAGAGCTTAAATTATTATTTGATTAGATCATGTTTTAAGCAAATCAAAATCGTGCTCTTTGTGTGTGGCTATTGAGCCGAAATGGCAAGAGTGATAAGTGTCTTGTGTTTGAGTTTTGCTAATGAAAATGAAATACGAATGTGTCATGATTTATTGTTAAATGGGCATGGTTATTCGAATGATGTCCGGGCTAAGTCCCGAAGGCTTTGTGCTAAGTGACCATATCCGGACTAAGATCCGAAGGCATTTGTGCGAGATACTAATTCCGGGCTAAGCCCGAAGGCATTGGTGCGAGTTACTAAATCCGGGTTAAGTCCCGAAGGCATTTGTGCGAGTTACTAAATCCGGGTTAAGTCCCGAAGGCATTTGTGCGAGTTACTATAACCGGGCTATGTCCCGAAGGCATTTGAACGAGTAGCTATATCTGGTTAAATTCCGAAGGTACGTGATTTGGGAATGAATGATCTTGCTGTAAAAATTTTAGTTAATACGCTTGTAACATCCCAACATTGATGTATGTTTCGTATGTGCTTTGAATTAGTTGAGCCCTTACAAATAAGTATTCGCTCAGTTGATAAATGAGCTACCGGCCTTTGGCTAAGTTGATCTTTGTGTATGAATATAAGGGTTGGTAATGTGAAGTAAGTATGATATTGAAAATTTGTGCATATGAAATTATCTGTTTAGCTACATGAATGCTATACTTTTGTTGTGCTAGAATCCCTTGCTCAAAACTTACTAAGCATAAATTGCTTACTCCGTTTCTTTGTTTCTCTGTTTTATAGATTTTGGCTCGTCAGCTATCGGACTCGGGATTTTTGGAAGTCGAAGTCTCCCACACTATCAAAGCCCCCTTTTGGTACAATTTTGGTTGAACTTTGAAATGGCATGTATAGGACTACCCTTTTGTTGTTGGTCATGTACCCTTCGGTTTTGTGTAAATTTGGATAGCCATGCGAAAATGGCTTAAATATACTTTGATCATAGCATTATAATCGTTTTGTATGTTGTCCGTCGAGAGGTATGGAAATGCTGGTAACGGTTAGCCATGGGAAGGGTTATTCTTGATCACTTTTGGAATATGTAAGACAAACTCTAGTTGATCCATGGAGGATCATGAAATAGGTAAAGTTTACCTTAAAAAAAACAGATGCTGGCAGCAGCAGTGATGTGGATGTGAAAAATCACTAAAAATAGTAGCAATGAAATTAAATAGTGAATAAATTATGTAAGCGAACCTTGATGAATCTATTTTCATAGGAAAGTAACGAAATGATCATATGGACAGTATGTTAAGAGATATTCAGGTTCTCGTGAGACAGGGCCAGAACGGTTTCTGGATTCCTTGTTCCGAATTTGGAAATTCATTATAAATTAACCAGAGATAATTAGGAGTCATGCCATATATGTATAGATTCCTCTCTGAGTCTAGTTTCTATAGAAACAAACGGAATCAGTATTGAAGCTCTGTGCAGGGAGATATCAAAATCGTAATGCATGAAGGTCAGTGTAGTCGTACCCTGTAATAGGGGAGAATTTAACTAATAAACTGTACTAATTTGCCCGACCAAAAATTCTAGAAAAAAAATATGTAGATGGTAATATGAGTCTAGTTTCAGGGAAAAATTACGAAACTGATTTTCGAGTTGTGAAACTCAAGATATGATTTTTAAGGTGACAGTGACGCAGTTAGCCAACTGCCTGGAAATTTTTACAATGGACTGCGATAGTAAGCGAATTTAGTCTGTGAACCCCTCGTGTCCGACTCTGGAAACGGTCTCGGGTACGGGGTGTTACAATTTTATTGGTATCAGAGCTACGGTTTAGTCGATTCTAGGACTACCGTAATGCGTTGGGTCTAGCTATACATGCCATTTTATGTGATTATTTGATAGTGTGGTGATTTCTGACATTTGCAAATGTGTTTATTTATAGTAATGGATCCCGATCCCGACCGAGCGGTAGCTGATGATCTTGAGAGTGTAGCGCCTGCTCCCGCACAAGGGACAGCGCTGGTGGACTCTCAACCTAATGCTAGTAACCCGAATGATGAAGCTAGACAAGCTTTCTATAGCGTGATGAATGATTGGTTCAACCAATACATTCGAACTAATACGGCTGTTCCACAACCTCCATTCCCGACTAATACAACCCCCGCACCTACAATACCTCCGGAAACTGACCAAATAAGGTCAAATAAGCCCCCAGTTGACAGAATCCGAAAACATGGGGCTACTGAATTTAAAGCTACGGACAGCGATGATGCCGAGCAAGCTGAATTTTGGTTGGACAACACTATCCGGGTACTCGACGAGCTATCTTGCACACCCGATGAGTGCCTAAAGTGTACTATCTCCTTGCTACGTGATTCTGCCTACTATTGGTGGAGTACTCTGACTTCTGTTGTGCCCGAGAGCAAGTAACTTGGGAGTTTTTCCAAACTGAGTTTCGGAAAAAGTATATCAGTCAGAGATTTGTTGATAAAAAACGGAAGGAATTTCTTGAGCTTAAGCAAGGTTCTATGTCAGTTACTGATTACGAGTGAAAATTTGTTAGACTTAGTAGATACGCTCGGGAATGTGTTTCGTCCGAGGCTATCATGTGTAAACGCTTCGAGGATGGGCTGAATGAAGATATAAAAATGTTCGTTGGCATTCTTGAAATACGAGAGTTCGTAATACTTGTCGAGCGAGCTTGTAAAGCCGAAGAGCTTAGAAAAGAAAAACAAAAAGTTGATGTGGGAACTAGAGAGTTTCGTAAAAGATCCTCGGGAAAGTCTCTTCAACAGGCATCGAAGAAATTTCGAGATGATGTGGGCCGGTCTAGAGGCACTTCAGGCCTTTTTAGACGAGATCGTGATCGACCCCCTGTGGGTACACGAGGCACTTCGGTCGCCAGTGTTGGGAATGAACGTCGAGATAGAACGGAATGTCGATATTGCGGTAAATGGCATTCGGGGAGTTGTAGATTCCATGACCGCTCCTGTTACAACTGCGGATCAGTTGACCACTTCATTAAAGATTGCCCGAGGTTGTCTGAACAGAATGTAAATCAGAGTGGGAAACCGGGTGCTACCACTGCTCGAGGTAGACCATCTAGAAATACGGGCAATGCTAGTGGTGGTCAGAGAGGATCTAGAGATGCTACGACCAGATCCGAGGCTCGTGCGCCTGCTAGAGCTTATGCTATACGTGCCCGCGAGGATGCTTCTTCGCCTGATGTTATTACCGGTACTTTTACTCTCTTTGATACTAATGTAATTGCTTTGATTGACCCCGGTTCTACTCATTCTTACATATGTGAAACCTTAGCATCCAGTAAGACTTTACCTATTGAGTCTACTAAATTCGTAATTCGGGTGTCAAATCCCTTGGGTCGTTACGTGCTTGTCGACAAAGTGTGTAAGAAATGTCCCCTAGTAATTCGAGGTTCCTGTTTTCCGGCGGACTTGATGCTTTTGCCGTTTGATGAATTTGATGTTATTCTCGGGTTGGATTGGTTGACTGTGCATGATGCGGTTGTGAATTGCAAAAGCAAGACTATTGATTTGAGGTGCGCAAATAACGAAGTAATCCGAGTTGAGTCTACGGACTTGGATGGGTTGCCAGCTGTAATATCCTCAATGTTGGCCCAGAAATATGTAAGAAAAGGGTGCGAAGCATACCTTGCGTATGTACTTGATGACAAAGAATTAGAAAAGAAACCCGAATCTGTGCCGGTGGTTTATGAATACCCGGATGTTTTTCCTGAAGAGTTACCGGGTTTAGCACCTGTTCGGGAGATAGAGTTTGGTATTGAGCTTGTACCTGGAACTACGCCAATTTTGATAGCTCCGTATCGTATGGCACCAACCGAGTTAAAAGAATTGAAAGCTCAGTTGCAAGAGTTGACGGATAGAGGTTTCGCTCGACCAAGTTTCTCACCTTGGGGTGCACCAGTATTGTTCGTGAAAAAGAAGGACGGAACCATGAGGTTGTGCATTGACTATCGTCAGCTGAATAAAGTGACAATAAAGAACAAATATCCGTTACCGCGTATCGATGATTTGTTCGACCAACTGAAGGGAGCCTCAGTGTTCTCAAAAATAGATTTGAGATCGGGCTATTATCAGTTGCGAATTCGAGATTCGGACATACCCAAAACTGCCTTCAGAACGAGATATGGTCACTACGAGTTCTTAGTGATGCCGTTTGGGCTCACTAATGCCCCTGCGGTATTTATGGATTTGATGAATCGGATCTTCAGACCATATTTGGATCGGTTCGTAGTTGTGTTTATTGATGACATCTTGGTCTATTCAAGAGATGAGACCGAACATGCTGAGCACCTGAGATTAGTGTTGCAAATTTTACGGGATAAGCAGTTGTATGCTAAGTTCAGTAAGTGTGAGTTCTGGTTAAGAGAGGTTAGCTTCTTAGGCCATGTGGTATCTGCATCGGGTATTCGAGTTGACCCGAGCAAAATTTCAGCCATACTTAACTGGAAGCCTCCGAGAAATATTACTGAGGTTCGGAGCTTTTTGGGACTCGCCGGTTACTACCGACGGTTTGTAAAAGGTTTCTCGATGATAGCCACACCAATGACGAAGCTACTTCAAAAGGATGTTAAGTTCGAATGGACGGAGAAATGTCAGAAAAGTTTCGATCAACTGAAAACTTATTTGACCGAAGCTCCAATTCTAGTGCAGCCCGAATCAGGCAAAGAGTTTGTCATTTATAGTGATGCACCCCTACTTGGGTTAGGTTGCGTATTGATGCAAGAAGGTCGAGTTGTGGCCTATGCGTCGAGACAATTAAAGCCACATGAGAAAAATTATCCGACCCATGATCTCGAACTAGCTGCCATCGTATTCGCTTTAAAAATATGGCGACATTACTTATTTGGTGAAAAGTGCCATGTATTTTCGGATCACAAAAGTCTCAAATATTTGATGACTCAAAGAGACTTAAATCTGCGACAAAGACGTTGGCTTGAGTTGTTGAAAGATTATGAGCTTGTCATTATTACCACCCGGGAAAGGCTAATGTGGTTGCGGACGCCTTAAGCCGGAAATCACTGTTTACTTTACGAGCGATGAATGTACACTTGTCTGTTCTACCCGACAATGTGTTAGTAGCTGAATTAAAGGCCAAACCATTATTGATTCATCAAATTCGTGAAGCTCAGAAAGTCGACGATGAATTGGTTGCAAAACGGGCTGAATGTGTTCCGAATATGGAATCCGAATTTCAAATTGATGATGACGATTGTTTGAGGTTCAGAAGTCGGTTGTGTGTTCCAAGAAATTCAGAACTCATTTCGATGATTCTGAACGAAGCCCATTGTAGCCGAATGTCAATTTACCCGGGGAGTACGAAAATGTACAACGATCTGAGACGCCAGTTTTGGTGGCATGGTATGAAACGAGACATTTCCGATTTTGTTTCGAAGTGTTTAATATGTCAGCAAGTAAAGGCGGAACATCAAGTGCCTACGGGTTTACTCCAGCCAATCATGGTACCTGAATGGAAATGGGATCGAGTCACGATGGATTTCGTATCTGGGTTGCCAGTATCGGCAAGTAAGAAAGATGCAATTTGGGTTGTTGTGGATAGACTGACTAAGTCGGCTCACTTTATCCCCGTACGTACGGATTTTTCATTGGATAAACTAGCTGAAATGTATATTTCTCAGATTGTGAGATTACACGGGGTACCTATTTCTATCGTGTCGGATAGAGATCCGAGATTCACCTCGCGATTTTGGAAGAAATTGCAAGAAGCTTTGGGTACCAAGCTGCATTTTAGCACCGCTTTTCATCCACAAACCGATGGTCAATCCGAGCGGATAATTCAGATACTTGAGGATATGTTGAGATGTTGCATCCTCGAGTTTAGTGGTTCATGGGAACGGTATTTACCTTTGATTGAATTCGCTTACAACAATAGTTTTCAATCAAGTATTAAGATGGCACCTTACGAGGCCTTGTACGGGCGTAAATGCCGTACACCATTGTTTTGGACCGAGCTCGGTGAAAGTAAAATTTTCGGAGTTGATTTGATTAAAGATGCCGAACAGAAAGTAAAGGTAATCCGTGAAAGTCTGAAGGCAGCCACAGATCGTCAGAAATCGTATGCGGATTTGAAACGAAAAGACATTGAATATCAGGTGGGAGATAAAGTGTTTCTTAAAGTTTCGCCTTGGAAAAAGGTACTCAGATTTGGCCGTAAGGGCAAGTTGAGTCCGAGATTCATTGGGCCGTACGAAATCTCCGAACGGGTTGGTCCAGTTCCGTATCGATTGATTTTGCCCCCTGAACTTGAAAAGATTCACGACGTCTTTCATGTTTCGATGCTTCGACGCTATAGATCTGATCCATCGCACATAATTAGCCCATCAGAGGTTGAAATTCAAGCCGATATGAGTTATGAAGAAGAACCGATGCGTATCCTAGCTCGTGAAGTGAAGGAGTTGCGAAACAAAAGGGTTCCGTTAGTAAAGGTGTTATGGCTCAAACACGGGATCGAGGAAGCTACTTGGGAAACTGAGAGCTCGATGAAAGAACAATACCCAAACCTATTTACCGGTAAGATTTTCGGGGACGAAAATTTCTTAAGTGGGGGAGAGTTGTGACAGCCCTAAAGTGACCCTAGTCGGAAAGCGGTCTCGGGACCGCTGGACCGAGTCACCAAATTAATTGAATGTGATAATTATTGCCTAAAATATGTGAATATAAATGTGTGAAAGTTTTAAGCTTCGATTTAGTTAATTGCATGTGAATTTAGTTGATAGGACTTATGTGAGAAAATTTAGAAATGTGCTAGGCAAATGCAAGTGGCCTAATAGTGCATGTAATCAAAGGGGTGGACTTGCATGTCAATTTCCCCCCATTTAAGTACTAGTGGCCGGCCATGACAAGGGATGATGGGCAAAACATGTCATGAAACATGTTGTGTTAATGGAAAAATAAAATAAGAAGCATGGGCAAAACATGTCATGAAACATGTTGTGTTAATGGAAGAATAAAATAAGAAGCATGGGCAATAAACTAATAAGAAATTGAAGGAAGAAAACAAAGAGAAAAAAATGTGTTCATCATTCTCATGCATGACAAAAAAAAAGAAGAGAAAAGCTCTCATGTTGTTCTTGGCCGAATAGGAGAAAGAAAAAGAAGGAAAAAGAGCTTTGAGGAAATCGACTATGGTGGTTTGATAGACTAAGGTATGTTTGATGATGTTCCATGAGATGCATGCATGTTTTAGTAGTTAGCTTGAGTTCTAAATAGCCCATGGTTCAAATCTTTACTATGTCATGGAGATGATATTCGGCCAAGGTGGATTGGTGTTGATATCATTTGCATGCTAAAAGTGAAGCTTTGTAATGGTGTATGTGATGGTGGATTGATGATTCTTGAATCTTCTTTTTAGCATTTTTGAGTGAGACATTAAGTTCTTTGTTTAACCATGACCAAAAATTGAAATGGTATGGTGTTGTGATGCAATTGGCCCCAACATAGACATGTATGTTCGGCCACATGAATAAGTACATAAGTTATGTGTATGTTCGGCCATAGGTAGCCTATTGATGGCTTTAGCTTGACTTAGAAAATTCGGCTAAGGGGAAATATTAGCTAGTATGTTGAATTCAATTCGTGATTTCGTACATATGTGACTCTAGTGTCTAATGTATATATGGGCTAAGTACCTTGAGCTTCTCTTTTGATGTTCGAATGAATTGTATTAAATTGCTTGATGTGATTAAAAATGCGTATGACCATTGTGTATTTGAGCTAAAAGGTGGCCATATGACCTATCAAACTCCTTGTCATATTCGGCCATAAGCTAGCAAAATGAGACTTTAATGAGTTAAATTTGTTTGAATTAAGCTCAAGAGCAAAGGGGAACTAAATCCGATAAAGGGAAGGAAAAAGTGGTCGAATAGCCGTCGAAACCGTTCGATAACATCCGAGGTAAGTTCTTGAGTAATAGAGCTTAAATTATTATTTGATTAGATCATGTTTTAAGCAAATCAAAATCGTGCTCTTTGTGTGTGGCTATTGAGCCGAAATGGCAAGAGTGATAAGTATCTTGTGTTTGAGTTTTGCTAATGAAAATGAAATACGAATGTGTCATGATTTATTGTTAAATGGGCATGGTTATTCGAATGATGTCCGGGCTAAGTCCCGAAGGCTTTGTGCTAAGTGACCATATCCGGACTAAGATCCGAAGGTATTTGTGCGAGATACTAATTCCGGGATAAGCCCGAAGGCATTGGTGCGAGTTACTAAATCCGGGTTAAGTCCCGAAGGCATTTGTGCGAGTTACTAAATCTGGGTTAAGTCCCGAAGGCATTTGTGCGAGTTACTATAACCGGGCTATGTCCCGAAGGCATTTGAACGAGTAGCTATATCCGGTTAAATTCTGAAGGTACGTGATTTGGGAATGAATGATCTTGCTGTAAAAATTTCAGTTAATACGCTTGTAACATCCCAACATTGAGGTATGTTTCGTATGTACTTTGAATTAGTTGAGCCCTTCCAAATAAGTATTCGCTCAGTTGATAAATGAGCTACCGGCCTTTGGCTAAGTTGATCTTTGTGTATGAATATAAGGGTTGGTAATGTGAAGTAAGTATGATATTGAAAATTTGTGCATATGAAATTATCTGTTTAGCTACATGAATGCTATACTTTTGTTGTGCTGGAATCCCTTGCTCAAAACTTACTAAGCATAAATTGCTTACTCCGTTTCTTTGTTTCACTGTTTTATAGATTTTGGCTCGTCAGCTATCGGACTCGGGATTTTTGGAAGTCGAAGTCTCCCACACTATCAAAGCCCCCTTTTGGTACAATTTTGGTTGAACTTTGAAATGGGACTACCCTTTTGTTGTTGGTCATGTACCCTTCGGTTTTGTGTAAATTTGGATAGCCATGCGAAAATGGCTTAAATATACTTTGATCATAGCATTATAATCGTTTTGTATGTTGTCCGTCGAGAAGTATGGAAATGTTGGTAACGGTTAGCCATGGGAAGGGTTATTCTTGATCACTTTTGGAATATGTATGACAAACTCTAGTTGATCCATGGAGGATCATGAAATAGGTAAAGTTTACCTTAAAAAAAAACAGATGCTGGCAGCAGCAGTGATGTGGATGTGAAAAATCACTAAAAGTAGTAGGAATGGAATTAAATAGTGAATAAATTATTTAAGCGAACCTTGATGAATCTATTTTCATAGGAAAGTAACGAAACGATCATATGGACAGTATGTTAAGAGATATTCAGGTTCTCGTGAGATAGGGCCAGAATGGTTTCTGGATTCCTTGTTCCGAATTTGGAAATTCATTATAAATTAACCAGAGATAATTAGGAGTCATGCCATATATGTATAGATTCCTCTCTGAGTCTAGTTTCTATAGAAACAAACGGCATCAGTATTGAAGCTCTGTGCAGGGAGATATCCAAATCGTAATGCATGAAGGTCAGTGTAGTCGTACCCTGTAACAGGGGAGAATTTAACTAGTAAACTGTACTAATTTGCCCGACCAAAAATTCTAGAAAAAATATGTAGATGGGAATATGAGTCTAGTTTCAGGGAAAAATTACGAAACTGATTTTCGAGTTGTGAAACTCAAGATATGATTTTTAAGGTGACAGTGACGCAGTTAGCCAATTGCCTGGAAATTTTTAAAATGGACTGCGATAGTAAGCGAATTTTGTCTGTGAACCCCTCGTGTCCGACTCCGGCAACGGTCTTGGGTACGGGGTGTTACAAAGAAAATTTGTGTTTACACAAAATAAACAATCAAACTTCTTTTCATTCATCAAAACAAATTTTCACAAATTCAAGGATTTCTCACAAAACGGTAATTGATTCACAAAATCGTCACAATCAGACAATTTAATCGCTTGTCATGAATAGTCGTTATCATGCAAAATCTTATGTTGTGTGTGTTGATTTATTTGAACAACATGAACAGGGTTTTCAACACAAAACAAATTAAGGAAACAAGTCCTCATGCTTCCACTTAGAACGAGTTTATCATCCACAAATGAAGAATAAGAATTAACCAGATCAAAATAAGTAAATCTTTTAAAAACTAAATAATCAAAAATTTTATCGACAACTTTCTAACCTGTTTGTCGTGGCTCTGTTGCTAAAAATGCCTTACCTTTCTTATCTTGGAGCACTTGTGGTTAGATTTCACCTTCAACCTGACCTTCGTTGGTCAATTGGAATCGCCTCTCATTAGGAAGGTATTGAAGTTGGAATTTGTCAATCAATTCTGCAAAAACCTGAGGAGAAATAACACGAGGAAAACTCACATGTTGGTTAGTGGAAACATTCCTCACTTTTTTTGGTTTGCTCGTCCCTTTTTCTTTCGTTTCTTTTTCATCATCTTTTTCAATTTCTTTTTCTTTTTGTTTTGCAATTTCTTTTTCTTTTTCACTTTCTTTTTCTTTTTCTTCTTTTTCTTTTTTATTACAACGTGAGGACGATACAAAAGAATCAAAAAGATAATCATTTGGCTCAAAGAAAGAGAAAGTATTTTCGTAGGCTTCTCGTCCATTTCTTCGGGAATAATCCTTCGAGAAGGACTTCTTTGCAGCACTCGGGGAATAAGTAATACTTTTTCACTCATCTCTAGTGAATTTTTGACTCGAAGTTTTCTTCTCGCTGACTTGAAAGCCTTGTTGAATAGGAGTCTTGATATGTGTCTCTTCTCGAATAATGTCATCGTGATGAACTTAACTCCATTTCTCGACTCGGTGGAGTTTGCTTCCGTTGGGCTTTTTCCTCCACTCGGTCCAAATGTCTTTGTAATGGACCTAGCTTCCTTTCAAGCATTCGGCCCATCTCGTTCACCAAATATTGAAATTCATTGACCGAAAATGTTTCTCAAGACATGATTGAGTAATGACAAGAAAGTGTTATACAAAATAAAGAAAGTAAATACCTTACCACAAACCTCACAGAATCACTCACAAAGAAGAATTCACTCACTCTCGTGTTTGAATTCGTTGTAGGCTTTTTCTTTGATGAATTTCACTCTTGCCTTTTACCACTCAACCTCGTTTTACAATTTCGTAATTCGTCTCATGTAGACTTAATTTGCTGCTTGAGGGTCGGATTCAAATGGGTTTACAAAGGATAAATGTGAAGGTGTAGGGTAGGCTAAAACAAAATAGAAATTGGTTTGCAGTGTGGAATTAGGGTAGTAGAAGAAAAGAACATAAAACTCCTTGTGAACGGTACTTCCAAGCATAAAATTTGGATACTTCACTTTCTTTTTACTCGAACTCTTTTTTTTATAACTTTTCGAATACAATATGCTGATTACAAAAATTTTCTTTTTTTTTAATTTCAAATTTTTTTTACTTCATGAACCTAATTCGGCTTCTTCGATCTTTGGCACTCCTCATTTTTAAGCTCTGATACCAAATGATGTGATCTGGCTCGGTTGATTGAGTCAATTCACTTGATTGCCCGATCGTCGATGAGAAGTTTCAAACGATGTTGTTTGGAGTTAACCTTATGCAGATGTTTAAGCGAAAGTAATTAAAAAAGGTTCAAAAGATGGCTTGGTTTGGAGATGGATAGGTTCGGTTTTAACAAAGAAAATAACTTATAAGTTGATAGATAAAGATGGAATGGAAATACAAACTTAAGCATCAAGATCAATTCACTACTATGTAGAGTATTGCCCTGGGACTTATATTGCTCAAGGTGGGATAAATGGATTATTGAAGATGGACCTTGACCCGTTACCTATAGAGAGATAAGAACCAAAGGGATAAAATGGTGGATGAACGCCACACCAAGATGGTGATAAGTTCAAAGAGTCGGGTTGGCGCCACTAGCTAGCTAGATAAGTCAAAACGAGACTCAAACGAAATAGGATGGGAGGTAACCTCACAATCAAGTTTTAATAATAAAAAATGTCTAACCTTGTTACAAAGAGAAATAAACTATTTATAGACTCAAAGATGACTACTCAAATTCGGCATCTATGTGTTCACACAATAATAAAAATGTTCACACTAAAGTATTAAAATTCGGTTCATGCTTGAAGATGGTGCATGAATTGGTCGAACCATCATGTTGCTTCACTTGATGCATTCATGCATTCTTAGCCTTGAAGAATAGCCATAATTCCATGAATGTGCAGCACTTTAATGCTCATACATCTCCCTTGGCCAAATGAAGCCTTAATGTGCCTAAAATACTTGAATGGTCATCTTGAAAATGCATGAATCAGGCTTGAAACGTCACAATGTATTTTCCTCCATAAATACGATCCATGAATCTTCAAATACATTAACATTCAGTGGCTCCCTCTTGCATGAACGTCCCAAATACATGTGCTCTTTTAAATGGCATCCATTAAACTGAACCGTGCATGAATCAACCTTAATTACTCCCTTTCACATTCGGCTGAACCTACAAGGAATTTAAACAATTTAAATGGTTATAGACTCAGCTGATCTTGGACAAAACAGCATGTAGACAAATTAAATAATATGCTAGGAGAAATTAAAAACACTTAAATAAATGCCTAGCTAATAATTAAATTCGGCTAGCTAAAAAAGATATGAAATAATTAATGAACTAATTTGAGCTAGGAAATTCAGTCATGAGCTGTATGAATTTGAAAAAAATTAAAGCCAATACTTAATTTATTTAAATGATAAAAGGAACAAGCTGAAAGTAAGCTAAATTGACCTTGAATGAGCTGAATTGAGCTCAAATAAGCTGGTTGGAGCTAAAACGAGCTAGAGGAGCTGAAACGGAGCTAAAGTCAGTTTGCAGTAAGGTGCATGGATTCTTCAATGAGTTGACTCGAGCTTCATCATCATTAATGAGCTGATACTCCTTCCAAAGTTTAAGGAATAAAGCTGAAATAGCTTCTTGAAATCGTTTGGACCTAGCTCGGGTCATTGGCCCATTTGGGAGCTCGAGGGAATCAAGACGAGGACTTGATGGAGCTTGGGGCGTGGTCACATCACAAATTTTCATTAATGTTAGATAGGGATAAATAGTTTTGCCTAAACCACACAAGGATACAAGGCTGTTTATTGAGTAGGGCTCTCCGCACATCTTTTTTTGTTGCAATTAAATTTTTGAGTCTAGTTTTACCACTTGCGGATTCACTCACCTTTGGGCTATTTAAATTTTGACTTTTTTCACTACTAGCCTCTTTTCTCTCTGTCTTTTTTATTTGTCCTTTCTTCCTCACCCCTAATACGAGTCGCAAAGGGCCAACTCAAGCTCAAGAACGTGATGGGCTCAAACTACCACAAGGCCCAATAACGAGGTCAAAGGCCAAATGAATACGAAACTAAATGGAACCATTCAAGGCTTTATTAGCAAGGCCTTAGATGCATATACAAAGGAAAAAGAAAATCAAGATGCACTTTCTTGTTTTCAAGAAAATCAAGAAACTGAATCTTGGGTCAATCTTACTGTTTTGAGTGATTTCAAGAATGAAGAAAATCAAGATTTCAAATCTTGCAGCTAAGGTGCATTGGATCTTAGTTACGAGCATCAACGAACCAATTTCGGGAAAGAACGAATTACAAGTCCAAGTTCTTGAAGACACGGTCCAATAAGATGTTCCAACCCAAATCAAGAAGTTCAAACTAGACTTAGTTGAAAATCAAGACAAATGGTCAAAGTCGCCCAATTTGTTAAGTTTTAATTCTTTAAATACTTAGTTTAATTTTTAGACTTTATGAATTAACTTCTATGTAAACATTCAATCCAAGAGGCCCATTTAAAGGTCTTGGCCGAATTTTCCTTTTAAAAGTCAACAATTAGGTTTTTTCTTAGTTTTCCTAATAGGGTTAGGAAAGTAGTAGGAGGCTTATATATGTATGGCTTGGCCAGCCACCCACACACACAATTACACATTGACATCAAATTTTTATTAAGTGAAAAATTCTCTTTGAGTTTTCTCCAAGAATTTTCTCTTGAGTTTTTTTAGAAGTAGTTTTAACAATATTTTTTATTGTAGGAGCCATCTTCAGCCTTCTTCTTGCCATTGTACTACATTGGAGGGGAGATTAGAGCCGTTAGAAGGGAGTTGTGAAATCTTTCTCAATTTGAAGGCTTCTTAGGACTTTTCTTTATTTTCTTGCTGTTTATTCCTCTTTAATTTTTTTGCTTGTGCCGATTCATTGATTAAATTTTTCTAATCTCTCTTGTTGCATTTCTAGCCCTTTCAATCTTCAAGAATCTGTTCGGCACTAGCGTTGGGCATCAAGAATCGTTCTTGATTCATAATTCTCCTTTTCCTTGCTGCACAAATCCTAGTTCTACTTCAATTTTAGGTTTCGTCATATGTTGAGTTTAATTTTTCTGTTTTGTGTTTACTTGTCAGATTCGGCTGATTGGAGACTTTTCTTGAAGTTCAATTTCGTGCTCTTGGCTTCCAAGAATCCCTATTAATAAGTGTTTCAATTCTTGGCTGATTGTTTATTGTTTTGGGTGTTTCGTTTCAAATCTATTGATTCTAAGTTTAATTTTCTTTTTTGTTTTAGATCCAAACGTCTAGCATTTTCATAGGAGTTTTTCATGACTTGGCAACTTGATCTTGGTCCGCGCACAACCCTCTATCATTGGGTATCAGATTTTGGGTGTTTTGGGTGTTCTTGGTTGATTTATAAACTGATTTCCAGAATATAGTAGTTTTTACCCAGAAAATTTTTTGGAAAAAAATTCATTTGAGTGGGTAAACGTTGTCCAATTGGTCTGAAATTTTATATGCATATTTGTGGCACTGTGATAGAATATTGAAAAATATTTCCCGCAAAAAAAATCAGTCACAAAAGTCAAAAAAATAGAAAAGACGAAATCAAATAAAAATTTAAAAAATATTTAGCGGGTTGAGTTTAGTGCCGAAACTTTCCAGTTTAAATTTCGTTACTTTTAAAGATCGGGAACACCTCGAAAGAAGTTGTCAAGTTACTCCGCATTTTTTTCGAGTTTTCGGGTATCAACAATTTTTATTGATTCTTAGCTGTAGGTTTTCATTTGTTTTGCTTTTATTCTTCCTTTATACTATCTAACACCTTCTTGTTTCTTGTGTTTGTAGGATTTAAAAGTGTGCACAATTCTTCCTCGGTGCGACACAAATCAATTGGTGTCTCGTCATTTTTGGACTCTTAGTGCAAATTAGGATTCTTTGGTAGTTACGGTTCATACACTTTCTAATTGATGGATATAGACTCTACTAAAGAACTCATAAGACTGAATTCTACCTCTTTGAGAATTTTCTTTTCCTTTTTGAGCGATTAACGGTGAGATTTGTTAATTTTTTTCGTGAGTGTTGAGTGTTTGTTTTTGCAGGTATTCCAAAAGGGAAAAAAAATAAGATGCATAGAATAGGTCAAGTCGATGATGACCATAATGATATCCATGACAAATTTAAAAAGTTCCAACAACAGTTAAAATAACCGACTACTGAAATCACACAAACAAATGCCATACTTCGAATATTAGGTGCTACTATCAATGAGATGCGATTGGACTGAGTGGAGAAAAAGAGCCCAACGAGGACAACTTAATTCAAGTGAAAGGGGAAAAATGAGAGTGCCAAGAAGACGAACATCCAACGAATATTCGAAAAGAGATTCATATCATGATTCTTATTCAACGAGAAATTCAAGACGATGCACAGCAAGTTTCTACCGTGAAGTTTTCCAAATTGACGAACAAGAAATCACAAGTAATCCTTCGTTTGCCCCAAGGAACTCGTCCACTGAGAATCAATTTCCAAAAGGTGATCATTTTTCGTATGCAAGTCATTTCGTACATACCCAACGAGAGTCTTTTCGTTCTGATTCATTTGTAACATCTTTATCTTGTAATGAAAGGAAGACAGAAAAAGAAATAAAAAAAAAGAAAAAGAGAATGAAAAAGAGCAAAAAGAGATTGAGAGTGAAAAGGAAACAGACAAGAGAATTGAAAAAGAAATTGAAGAAAGAAGAGAAAATGAGTTCAAAAAAGAAACAAAAGAAAGAGACAAGGAAAGGGTAGTGAGGAATGTTTCCACTAATCAAGATATGAATTTTTCTGGTGTTACTACTTTTCAGGTTCCCTAAAGACCGAAAGATAACTTTCAACTTCAATACCTTTCCGATGAAAGACTCTTTCATACGATCAACATAGGCAAAGATGAAATCACACTACATGAGCCCGAAGGTAAGTGAGGTAAGGAAATTTTAGCAACCGAGTCCCGTGCAGATTTGAAAATTATTGATAAAACTTTTGGTGACTTAGTTCTTAAAAGATCCCCTCATTTTGATCCGATTAATTGTTATTCTCCGATTGTGGTTGATAAAGTCATTACGAAAGGAAGCGTGAGTTGTTATTCTCTTGATTTGTCTTGTTTAAAATCCGCGAATTTGTGCAAATCTATTTTGGTGAATAAAAAAAGTTTTGAATATATGTTGGTATGTATGCGAAAATCCTCATGGTTTAACTTGATTGGTTTAATGAAATCTTTGTCACACTTCGGCATGACTAATCAAAATCAAGTTTTTAAACCCGGCATCTGTTTTGGTATATTTTGTTGGAAAATCAAGCATCATCTATTGTGTGCAAATACTTTCTATTTTTTTGATACTTGGTTTTTGAATAAGGTAACGAAATTTGCCAAATTTTTTTTCAATTTATATTCATGCCTTAAATAGTTTCTATGGTTATACATGAAGTTTGAGTTCCATTTGACAAAGGTTAACTCAACAATGGAGCTTCGACTACACTATGCCCCAGATGAGCGAAGGTTTTTTGAAACACCTTTGTACTCCTCAGATAGTGACAAAGATCATGTTGATGATTTAATTTTTGTGAAACACTTAGGTCGAAACGTGCTTGACTGTCCCCTTTTATTTATTGATTATCTATCTGTTTTGATGGTCGATAAAAAGATTATTGTTTTTGATAATTTTTATGATGCATGTGTGACTGAATCTATAGTCCGTCGATTAATGCATGATATGATTGTGAAACTCTGTGAACCTTTTCAAATACCTACTTGTGACGATTACGTTTACCATTTGATTTATTACTCGCGATTTATTCATGGTTTGTGGAAACAATTTGAGATGATCGAATGCCTTAAAACATGTCCATCTTTGTTTCGAATATTTGACGAGGCATTGGCGAGTAAATTAGCTTGTTTGCATGGTAATCTGAATCTGTCCATTCGTATGTGTTATACTTGTTTTGTTATGCTTATGATTGGACTACAAGTTTGTTTGCGTTGCTATTTACTAACTCATGGCTATTCTTTTCAGTGGACTCAATTGTCATTAGTCCCGTTCGATCGAGGAAAGTCGAGTAAGAGGAACTATGTTTGAGTTAACCAACGCATCGATTGGAGGACAAGTCACTTCGAAGAAGGGGGGATGATACGACCCTGCCCCAAAAACATCCTTGGTTTAGTTCATCAAGCGCCATTCGAAAACTTTCGCAAGCTGAACTAGCTTGTTCTAGCTCCATGGAGGTCAATTCGAGTTGATTCTAGCTCGTTGAGCTTAATTCACTTTTATTTAATTTCATGCATTTTTAATTTGCTAGAATAAATTAAATGAGTTAGTTTATTAAATTTAGTTCAGCTCAAATAAGTGTTAGAATTAATTTTAGTTCACCTTAAATAAGTGTTAGTAATTAATTTGTTTAAATCTGGAAAAATTTGATTATTTGTGTTTAATCTGGACTTATCTCCATTTGATTTTTTCATATTCGAGGACGAATCTTTTTCAGGAAGGGGGAATGATACGAGTCACAAAGGCCCAACTCATGTTCAAGAACGTGATGGGCTCAAACTACCACAAGGCCCAATAATGAGGTCAAAGGCCAAATACGATGAAACTAAATGGAACCATTCAAGGCTTTATTACCAAGGCCTTAGATGTGTATACAAAGGAAAAAGAAAACCAAGATTCACTTTCTTGTTTTCAAGAAAATCAAGAAACCGAATCTTGGGTCAATCTTGTTGTTTTGAGCGATTTCAAGAATCAAGAAAACCAAGATTTCAAATCTTGGAAATCTTGGTCCAAGAAACCGAATCTTGTAGCTAAGGTGCATTAGATCTCAGTTATGAGCATCAACGAACCAATTTCAGGAAAGAATGAATTACAAGCCCAAGTTCTTGAAGACACGGCCCAATAAGATGTTCCAACCCCAATCAAGAAGTTCAAACTAGACTTAGTTGAAAATCAGGCCAAATTGTCAAAGTCGCCCAATTTGTTAAGTTTTAATTCTTTAAATACTTAGTTTAATTTTTAGTCTTTATGAATTAATTTCTATGTAAACATTCAATCCAAAAGGCCCATTTAAAGGCCTTGGCTGAATTTTCGTTTTGAAAGTCAACAATTAGGTTTTTTCTTAGTTTTCCTAATAGGGTTAGAAAAGTAGTAGGAGGCCTATATATGTATGGCTTGGTCAGCCACCCACACACACAATTACACATTGAAATCAAATTTTTATTGAGTAAAAAATTCTCTTTGAGTTTTCTCTAAGAATTCTCTCTTGAGTTTTTTTTAGAAGTAGTTTTAACAATCTTTTTGATTGTAGGAGCCATCTTCAGTCTTCTTCTTGCCATTGTCCTCATTGGAGGGAGATTAGAGCCGTTTGAAGGGAGTTGTGAAATCTTCCTCGATTTCAAGGCTTCTTAGGACTTTTCTTTATTTTCTTGCTGTTTATTCCTCTTTAATTTTTTCTGCTTGTGCCGATCCATTGATTAAATTTCTTTAATCTCTCTTGTTGCGTTTCCAGCCCTTTCAATCTTCAAGAATTTTTTCAGCACCAACCTTGGGCATCAAGAATCGTTCTTGATTCATAATTCTCCTCTTCCTTGCAGCACAAATCCTAGTTTTACTTCACTTTGGGGTTTCGTGATCTGTTGAGTTTAATTTTTCTGTTTTGTGTTTACTTGTTAGATTCGGTTGATTGGAGACTTTTCTTGAAGTTCAATTTCGTGTTCTTGGCTTCCAATAATCCCTATTAATAAGTGTTTCAATTCTTGGCTGATTCTTTATTATTTTGGGTGTTTCGTTTTAGATCTGTTGATTCTAAGTTTAATTTTCTGTTTCGTTTCAAATCCAAATGTCTAGCATTTTCGTAGGAGTTTTTCGTGACTTGGCAACTAGATCTTGGTCCGCGCGCAACCCTTTATCACCCCTCACAAAATTTCATCATTTTTAATTGATCTTTATCTACATCATTGGGATTTAAAGGAGCAAAAGTGAATTTTCAGCCTTTAAACACAAGAGAGTATCTATTGAGATTACCTTGGTGTCTAACATCACGATCAAATTGCCAAGGCCGTCCAAGGAGCAAGTCTGCCGCATGCATTGGGACCACATCACACCATACCTCTTCTTCGTAATTTCTGAGCTTAAAAGTGATCAAGGACTGTTTTGTAACTTTAACTTCCGACCATTCATGAAGCCACTATAGATGATACGGCTTAAGGTGCTTGGTACAAGGTAATTTAAAGGAATCCACTAAATAACTGATAAATACATTCGAACAACTCCCACTATCTATAATAATTGAACATAAGTTACCTTTAATACAACACCTAGAATAGAAAATATTGGTCCTTTGGTTATCAAAATCTTCTCTCATTTGGATGTTAAGAGTGCGACGGACTACAAGGCATTGAAAATCGGCAAAGTCCCCTTCTTTTGGTGGTTCAACCAACTTCTCTTCATTAGCACTATCATGGACATCATTATGGTCATTATTCTTATCATCGACTTGACCAATTCTAGACATCTTATTTTTTTTTCTTTTGGAATACCTGCAAAACAAACACTCAACACTCAAAAAGGAAAATTAAATTCTCAAAGAGGTAGAATTCAGTCTTGTGAGTTCTTTAGTAGAGTCTATATCAATCAATTAGAAAGTGTATGAACCGTAACTACCAAAGAATCCTAATTTGCAATAGGAGTCCAAAAAGTGACGAGACACCAATTGATTTGTGTCGCACCGAGGAAGAATTGTGCACACTTTTAAATCCTACTAACACAAGACACAAGAAGGTGTTAGATAGTGTAAAGGAACAACAAAAGAAAAACAAATGAAAACCTACAGCTAAGAAACAATAAAAATTACTGATACCCAAAAACCCGAAAAAATTGCGGAGTAACTTGACAACTTTGTTCGAGGTGTTCCCGATCTCCAAAAATCACGAAATTTAAACTGGAATGTCCTTAAATATTGTATATTTGATCTGGAAAGTTTCGGCACTAAACTCAACCCGCTGAATATTTTTTTAATTTTTATTTGATTTTGTCTTTTTCTATTTTTTTGACTTTTTCTTTTTAATATTCTATCACAGTGCCACATATATGCATATAAAATTTCAAACCAATCAAACAACATTTACCCACTCAATTGAATTTTTGTCCAAAAATTTTTCTGGGTAAAAACTGTTATATTCTATTTTTTTAAAGGAAATCGGTTTAGAAATCAACCAAAAACACCCAAAATCTGATACCAAATGATAGGGGGTTGCGCACGGACCAAGATCTAGTTGTCAAGTCACGGGAAAGTCCAACGAAAGTTATAGACACTTGGCTGAAACGAAAATAGAAAATAGAGAATTAAATTCAAAAGATCCAGAAAAACTGAATTGAAGTAGAACTAGGAATACCTGGGCGGCAAGAAATCTGGAAAAGTATGAATAGAGGAATTCTACGCAATGGAACCGTTCATGCATCCTTACAAACTTAGATCTCACAATTCTATACATGTCTTGCAATAAATATTGGAATTCTGATTCTGAAAATTCCTCTTGAGACATAATATTTTTTTTTTGCTGAAAAGAAAAGTGATTGAAGTAAAATAGAAAGTAAATACCTCACCACAAAATCTCACGTTTCACTCACAAAAAAAAGTTCACTCAATTCGGCTTTTGCCTTTTTCCACTCGATTTTCACCTCTCGAAGTTCTCCGCAAACTAGGTAGACGAATCAATACCGTTTGGGGTCGGCTTACAAAATTGATGTGGTTTGGTGGGGCTGATGTCGGGATTAAAGGTAGGCTATCAAACAAAATAGAAAGGTTAAGTGTGGCTAGGTAGATGTTGTACTTCGGGCAGTAAGCAAAACTCTTATAATTCAGCAACAAGAATTTGATAATTTTTTTTTAATTTCGAATTTTCTTTAACACATAAACACAAGCACTATCTTCAATAAACACTATGAATTTCCACAAATTCTTTTCTTTTTTTTCGATTGATTTTTTTTACATACAAAATACTAACAGCAATAAAGGCTATCGATTTCACGAAATTTTTTTGAAATTTTTTTTGAATTTTTTTATTTTTTTACAATACCGTAATGCCGATAACTTCGATTCTTATTCCAATTCAGCTAGCTCTGATACCAAATGATACAAACCGGCTCGGGAATGTGAGTCCTGTCGTTGATGTGCCCGATCATGAATTGAGTAAACTGAAAGAGTTTCAAGGAACAAGGTAAAGATAGATGATATTTTTGGTTCAGGTAGGTTCAATGGGGGTTTGGAATGATTAAGGAAATGATGAATAGGATTCGGCTAAGAATTCAAGATCGAACTAACACAATAAAAATGTATTAACCTGGGACTTATATAAATACTTAGGTAGGATAAATGTTGAATTGATGGAAAGCAGATAAAATGGAACCTTGACCCGCTATCAAAGTTGATAGGAACCTCGGTATAATTTGAACGCCACAATTTGGGTGCAAAGTGATAAGTTCAAAAAAAACAAAGACGGGTTGACTCCACAAGGGTTACTTGATAAGTTAGACGAGTCTTTGGAGAACAATGAGAGTTGAAAACAAACTCACAAAGTGATCAAAATTCATAAAAGATTCAAAAGTATATTGTCTAACCTCAAAACGATTATAAATCAAGCTATTTATAGCTAAATTCCTAGGCTACCCGAATGGACACTTGAGCAACTAAAAAGTCAACTAATTTCAACTTTTAATAAGCTAAAAAATTCCAAAATAAATCCAAATAAATTCCATGTCTATATTCAGCTCTTTAGAACGCCATTGGATAGCTTCTAGATGAATGAGAGTCAGCTGAATGTATTTGGAAGAGTTGGGAATTGATTGACCAAGTCTAAGTTCAGCCAAGTGCTTAAATGAGCTCCTTTAATCCTGCATTGAGGAGCTGAATGTGCAGCAACATTTTAATGGGAATTTTGGAGGCTTTAAATGGTAGCTTGAGGATTGAAAATGTCATTAGGTGTGAAAGGGGTGATTTGAGCAGCCACCAAGGTGTGAAAAACGTTGCTAGCTGAATAGGTTCAATGTGAATAGCATCTTGGCTATTGGACTCCATGAACAGCCACCTGGAGAAGCTAAAAAAAAAATGCTGCTGACTTTTAATTCAGCTTAGTTGCTCCAGCTCCAAATACATGTGATCATTAATACCGTCCATGCACTAGCTGAATTTGGCTGAATGGTCACTTGGGAGAAACCAATCATCAGCACACTTTGCATTAATCTTCATTCATGCACTTATGTCGTCCCTTGTACATTTACCTGCACTAAATCAATTCAGCAAAGTAATTCTCTTTTAGACACATTAATTCAGCAACTAAAACGCATTAAAATGATGCATTCAGCTAGGGCACATTAAAGCTGATAATAACTAAGACATATTAAACACAAAGAAACTAAGACACATTTAAAAACCTGTATTTAAAATGTTCAGCTAAAGACACATTTAAAATGTTGTAGCTAGACATATTAAAAACAAATATTAACTAATACCCAAATTAAACTCAACAGCAGCTAAGACAAATTAATTAAAACATGAAATTAATTTGTCTCAACTTTAGACACATTTAAACACTTCTAATTAAAACGTCCAAAATTAAAATGCAATTTAATTATTTAAGCTAAATAAACTAATTGGCATTTATTTTATTCCAACAACTAAAATTATAGAAATTAATGTAAGCCCAAAACGAGCAAACAAGCTCATTGAGCTGGAACTGAGCCGAATTGAGCTCAACGAGCTGGAATCGAACTAATTCAGCTTGCAAAGGATTGCAAGCAACGCTTTGAGAGCTGGTCCAAGAGTGTGCTCTTGGCATGGCCGTATCAACACTCAAGTTCAAAAGTGGTAGTAAAATCAAGTAATTTAAGAAGAGGAGCAGAGCACAACTTAGCTTTTAGGGTTTGAAAAGCCTTTTCTTGAGTTTCACCCCATTTGAAACCCACGAATTTTTTAATAACTTCTGTTAATGGGGAAGCAATAGTTGAGAAATCTTTCACAAATCGTCTATAAAAACTAGCTAAACCATGGAAAGATCTTACCTCAGTTATCGATTTAGGAGTTGGCCACTCCTTGATTGCCTTAACTTTGTCCTCATCGACATGAATACCTTGAGCACTAACTATGAAACCTAAAAATATTAGCTTATCACAACAAAATGTGCATTTATCAAGGTTGGCAAACAATTTTTCAACTCTTAGAATGTCTAAAATCGTTCTAACATGGAAAACATGATCATTTAATGTTGTTGAGTAAATTAAAATGTCATCAAAGTAAACTACTACAAATTTACCCAAGTGAGGCCTTAAAACGTGATTCATTAATCTCATAAATGTACTCGGTGCATTAGTAAGGCCGAAAGGCATAACTAACCATTCATATAATCCAAATTTTGTTTTAAAGGTTGTTTTCCATTCATCCCCTTCCCTCATTCGAATTTGATGATAACCGCTTTTTAAATCAATTTTAGTAAATATAGTTGAACCATGTAATTCATCAGGCATGTCATCAAGTCTAGGAATTTGATGTCTATACTTTACCATTATTTTGTTGATTGGACGACAATCAACACACATTCTATATGTACCATCTTTCTTAGGTACTAATAAGGCAGGAACGGCACAAGGGCTTAAGCTTTCACGATTGTACCCTTTGTCTAATAAATCCTCAACTTGCCTTTGCAATTCCTTTGTCTCCTCGGGATTGCTTCTATAGGCTGGTGGATTTGGTATTGAAGCTTCGGGTACTAAGTAAATTTGGTGTTCTATCCCACGTAAAGGTGGTAAACCTTTAGGAGCCTCACTAAAAATATCCTCATAATCCTGCAAAAGACATTGAAACACACTAGGCAAATTTTCATTAATGTTAGATAGAGATTGATAGAGGATTGTGCGTGGACCAAGATCAAGTTGTCAAGTCACGAGAAAGTCCAACGAAAGCTATAGACACTTGGCTGAAATGAAAATAGAAAATAGAGAATTATATTCAAAAGATCCATAAAAATCGAATTGAAGTAGAACTAGGAATACTTGGGCGGTAAGAAATCTGGAAAAGTATGAATAAAAGACGTTTCTTGATGCCAAAGAATGTTGCAAAATAGATCTTGAAGTTTGGGAATGGCTGAAACGCAACAAGAACAATAAAACAAAGTTAATCAATAATTTCGACACAAGTAGAAATAATTAAAGAAGCATGGACTGCAAGAAAGATAAAGAAAGTCTTAAGAAGCCTTGAAATCAAGAAAGATTTCACAACTCCCTTCAAACGGCTCCAATCTACCCTCCAATATAGAAACACAGCAAGAAGAAGGTTGAAGATGGTTCCCACAATCAAAAAGATTGTTAAAACTACTTCTAAAGAAAACTCAAGAGAAAATTCTTGGAGAAACTCAAAGAGAATTTTCACTTAACAAAAAACTGATTTCAATATATATTGTGCTTAGGGTGGTCGGCCAAGCCATATATATAGGCCTTCTAACTATTTTCCTAACCCTACTAGGAAAACTAAAAAAAACCCTAATTTTTAACTTCAAGGGAAATTCGGCCAAGGCTTTTAATGGGCCTCTTGGGCTGAATTTTTTTACATAGTAAGTTATTCATAAAGTCTAAAAATTAAAACAAAGTATTTAAAGTATTCATAAAGTCTAAAAATTAAAACTAAGTATTTAAAGAATTAAAATTTCACAAATTGGGCCACTTTGACAATTTGGCCTGATTTTCAACTAAGTCTAATTTAAACTTTTTGGTTGGGCTTGGAACATCTTATTGGCTCATATCTTCAAGAACTTGACCTTGTAATCCGTTCTCTCCTGAAATTGGCTCATTGATGCTCGTAACTGGGATCCAATGCGCTTTAGCTACAAGATTCAATTTCTTGGGCCAAGATTTTCAAGATTTGAAATCTTGATTTTCTTGATTCTTGAAATCGCTCAAAACAGCAAAATTGGACCAAGATTCGGTTTCTTGATTTTCTTGAAAATAAGAAAGTGAATCTTGATTTTCTTTTTCCTTTGTGTACGCATCTAAGGCCTTGCTAATGAAGTCTTGAACGGTTCCATTTAGTTTCATACGCATTTGCTAGGTCTTTGACCTCGTTATTGGGCCTTGTGGTAATTTGAGCCCATCATGTTCTTGGGCTTGAGTTAGGCCTTTGTGACTCGTATCAGAGATAAATATTTTTGCCTAAACCTCACAAGGATAAAAGGTTGTTTATTGAGTAGGGTTCTCCGCACATACTTTTTTGTTGCAATTAAATTTTTCACTCTAGTTTTACCACTTGTGGATTCACTCACCTTTGGACAATTTAAATTTTGACTTTTTTCACTACTATCCTCTTTTCTCTCTGTCTTTTTTATCTTTCCTTTCTCCCTTACTCCCTCACAAAATTTCATCATTTTTAATTGATCTTTATATACATCATTGGGATTTAAAGGAGCAAAAGTGAATTTTCGGCCTTTAAACACAAGAGAGTATCTATTGAGCTTACCTTGGTGTCTAACATCACGATCAAATTGCCAAGGCCGTCCAAGGAGCAAGTCTGCCGCATGCATTGGGACCACATCACACCATACCTCATCTTCGTAATTCCCGAGCTTAAAAGTGATCAAGGAATGTTTTGTAACTTTAACTTCCGAGCATTCATGAAGCCACTGAAGGTGATACGGCTTAGGGTGCTTGGTACAAGGTAACTTAAAGGAATCCAATAAATAACTGCTAACTACATTCGAACAACCCCCACTATCTATAATAAGTGAACATAAGTTACCTTTTATAAAACACCTAGAATGGAAAATATTGGTCCTTTGGTTATCAAAATCGTCTCTCATTTGGATGTTAAGAGTGCGGCAGACTACAAGGCATTGAAAATCGGTAAAGTTCCCTTCTTTTGGTGGTTCAACCAACTTCTCTTCATTATCACTATCATTGACATCATTATGGTCATTATTCTTATCATCGACTTGACCAATTCTAGACATATTTTTTTTTTCTTTTGGAATACCTGCAAAACAAACACTCAACACTCAAAAAGGAAAATTAAATTCTCAAAGAGGTAGGATTCAGTCTTGTGAGTTCTTTAGTGGAGTCTATATCAATCAATTAGAAACTTTATGAACCGTAACTACCAAAGACTCCTAATATGCACTAGGAGTCTAAAAAATTGACAAGACACCAATTGATTTGTGTCGCACCGAGAAAGAATTGTGCACACTTTTAAATCCTACTAACACAAGACACAAGAAGCTGTTAGATAGTGTAAAGGAAGAATAAAAGAAAAACAAATAAAAACCTACAGCTAAGAATCATTAAAAATTGCTGATACCTGAAAACTTGAAAAAATTGCGGAGTAACTTGACAACTTCGCTCGAGGCGTTACTGATCTCTAAAAATCACAAAATTTAAACTGGAATGTCCTTAAATATTGTATATTTGATCTGGAAAGTTTCAGCACTAAAATCAACCTGCTGAATATTTTTTTAATTTTTTATTTCATATTTTTCTATTTTTTTGACTTTTTATATTGATTGTTTTTACTAGAAATATTTGTTAATATTCTATCACAATGCCAAAAACATGTGTATAAAATTTTAGACTAATCAGACAACGTTTACCCACTCAAATGAATTTTTCTTCCAAAAATTTTTCTGGGTAAAAATTGCTATATTCTGGAAATCAGTTTAGAACTCAACCAAGAACACCCAAAATGCCCAAAATTTGATACCAAATGATAGGGGTTGCGCACGGACTAAGATTGAGTTGTCAAGTCACGGGAAAGTCCTACGAGATCTATAAACAAATTGGCTGAAACAAAAAAATAGGAAATAGAAAATTAAACTCAAAAATCAAGAAATCCAAATTGAGACAGAAAATCGAATACTTGGGCAGCAAGAAATCTTGAAAAGTATGAACAAAGGATGTTTCTTGATGCCAAAGAATGTTGCAAGAACAGATCTTGAAGTTTGGAATGGCTGAAATGCAACAAGAACCATTAAACAAGTCAATCACTAATTTCGGCACAAGCAGAAAAATTAAAGGGGAATAAATAGTAAGAAAAGATAAAGAAAGTCCTAAGAAGCCTTGAAATCAAGAAAGATTTCACAACTCCCTTCAATCGGCTCCAATCTACCCTCCAATGTAGAAACACGACAAGAAGAAGGCTGAAGATGGCTCCCACAATCTAAAAGATTATTAAAACTTCTTCTAAAGAAAACTCAAGAAAAAATTCTTGGATAAAAACTCAAAGAGAATTTTCAATCAATAAAATCTGATTTCAAGTGTAATGTCCATAAGGGTGGCCGGCCAAGCCACATATATAGGCCTTCTAACTATTTTCCTAACCCTACTAGGAAAACTAAAAAAAACCCTAATTATTGACTTTCAAGGGAATTTCGTCCAAGGCCTTTAATAGGCTTCTTGGGCTGAATTTTTACATATAATTTTATTCATAAAGTCTAAAAATTAACACTAAGTATTTAAAGAATTAAAATTTTACAAATTGGGCCACTTTGACAATTTGACCTGATTTTTCAACTAAGTCTAATTTAAACTTCTTGGTTGGGCTTGGAACATCTTATTGGATCGTATCTTTAAGAACTTGGGCTTGTAATCCATTCTCTCCCGAAATTGGTTCGTTGATGCTCGTAACTGATATCCAATGCGCTTTAGCTGCAAGATTCAATTTCTTGGGCCAAGATTTTCAAGATTTGGACTATTGATTTTCTTGATTCTTGAAATCGCTCAAAATAGAAAAATTGGACCAAGATTCGGTTTCTTGATTTTCTTGAAAACAAGAAAGTGAATCTTGATTTTCTTTTTCCTTTGTGTACACATCTAAGGCCTTGCTAATGAAGTCTTGAATGGTTCCATTTAGTTTCATACTGTAACACCCCGTACCCGAGACTGTTGCCGGAGTCAGACACGAGGGGTTCACAGACTAAATTCGCTTACTATCGCAGTCCATTTTAAATTTTTCCAGACAGCTGGCTAACTGTGTCGCTGTCACCTTAAAAATCATATCTTGAGTTTCACAACTCGAAAATCAGTTTCGTGATTTTTCCCTGAAACTAGACTTGTGACAGCCCAAAGTTGACCCTAGTCGGGAAGTGGTTTCGGGACCGCTAAACCGAGTCACCAAAATGTTTGAATGTGATACTTATTGTCTAGAATATGTAATTATGAATGTGTGAAAATTTCAAGCTTCAATTTGGTTGATTTCATGTGAATTTAGTTAATAGGACTTATGTGAGAAAATTCTAAAATGTGATAGGTCAATGTGTGAGGACCTATTAGTGCATGTGGACAAAGGGGGGACTTGCATGTCAAATTTCCCCCCTAATGAGTAGTGGCCGGCCATGACAAGGAATGATGGGCAAAACATGTCATGAAACATGTTTTGTTAATGGAAGAATAAAATAAGGAGTATGGGTAATAAAGAAATGGAAACAAAAGAAAAAAAATGTGTGGTTGCCCCCCATTGCCGTGAGCTAAAGAGAAGAAAGGAGAAAAATTTGTGTTCATCCTTTCTCACCTTCATTTAGCCTAAATTAGAAAGAAAAACAAAGAAAAAAATTTCTCATCCTTTGGTTCATCCTTGGCCAAAAATTTTAAGGAGGAAAGAAGAAGAAAGGTGAAGAGATTCGGCCATGCATGTAGCTAGGCTAAGGTATGTTTGATGATGTTCCATGAGATGCATGCATGTTTTAGTTGTTAGCTTGAGTTCTACCTAGCCCATGGTCTAAATCTTGCTATGTGATGGAAATGGCACTTGACCATGGATGCATCATTCTTGGTTGATGTTTGATGTTGTGGTGATGAGGCATGAGGATGAGTTAAGATTCGGCCTAGGTGGAGGTTGTGTTAATGCCATTGCATGCAAAATATGAAGCTTGTTAATGATGCATGTGATGATGGCTTGATGATTCTTGAACCTCCTTTTTAGCATTTTTGTGTGAGCACATATGTGCATTGGTTGCTAAATGGAGAAGAATCGGCTAGCAAGATGTGTGCTAAGGCCGAATGTAACTTTGCATGTTAATGAGCAATGCATGTGTTAAATTGATGAAAAGGGGGAGGATGCTTTACTAGTGTGTATATGTGTGTATTAAGTGTTGAAATCGACCCCAAAAAAATAGACATGCATATTCGGCCAAGGGGAAAGAAATTAGCTAATATGTTGTGTTGATGCATGATTTTTGCATGTATGAGACTTTAATGTCTAATGTATAAATATGGGCTAAGTGCCTTGTGTTCATCTTTTTGATGCCTAAATGATGAAATCAATTTATTTGTTTAATTAAGCTCAAGAGCAAAGGGGAAATAAATCCGATAAAGGGAAGGAAAAAGTGGTCGAATAGCTAGCGGAATCGTTCGACAACACCCGAGGTAAGTTCTTGAGTAAGAGAGCTTAAATTACGATGTGATTAAATCATGTTTTAAGCAAATTAAAATCATGCTCTATGAGTGGCTATTGAGCCGAATGTGCAAGGATGGTGTGTGCCTTGTGTTGAGTTTTGCTAATGAAAAAGAAATACGAATGTGCCATGAATTATTGTTAGAGGTGCATGATTAATTGAATGCTGTCCGGGCTAAGTCCCGAAGGCTTTGTGATAAGTGAATATATCCGGACTAAGATCCGAAGGCATTTGTGCGAGATACAAATTCCGGGTTAAGCCCCGAAGGCATTTGTGCGAGATACAAATTCCGGGTTAAGCCCCGAAGGCCTTTGTGCGAGATACTAAATCCGGGTTAAGTCCCGAAGGCATTCGTGCGAGTTGTTAAATCCGGGTTATGTCCCGAAGGCATTGTGTGAGTTACTAAAACCGGGCTATGTCCCGAAGGCATTTGAACGAGGAGCTATATCCGGTTAAATCCCGAAGGTACGTGATTTGGTAATGAATGAGCTTGCTGTAAAATTCCAGCGAATACTCGAAAAACCTCCCAATATGGGGATATGTTACGTATGTGTTGAATTTAATCGAGCCCTTACAAATAAATGTTCGCTCAGTTGATAAACGAGCTACCGGCCTTCGGCTAAGTTAGTTTATTGTGTATGTACATAAGGGTTGTTAATGTTGTGAAGCAAGTTTGATATTGGTAAATTGCGTATTATGAAATATTCCGTTTAGCTAAATGTGTGCTATTCTTTGTGTATGCTGGAATTCCTTGCTCAAAACTTACTAAGCATAAATTGCTTACTCGTTACATTGCTCCTCTGTTTTATAGATTTTTTGGTTCTCCAGCTATCGGACTCGGGATCTTGAAGTCGAAGTCGCCCACACTATCAAAGGCTCTTTTGGGTACTATTTTGGTTGAATCTTGATATGGCATGTATAGGACGACCCACTGTTGTTTTTCGAGTACTTTATGTGATGTATAAGTTTTGGATAGCCATGCGAAAATGGCTTGTAGAAGTGGAGTATGGCATTAGACCATTCGTGTTTATGAATGTATAGATGGTTTCATGATGTAACTATAGTTGGAATGGAAGTGTTGAGCAAATGATCAGCCACTAGAATGGCTAAGTATGATCATATGTGGGCTTATGTATGACAAGGCCCTAGTTGGTCCATGAAACCCCAAATTAGGTAAGGTTTACTTTGAAAACAGAAGCTGATAGCAGCAGTGGTGTGGATTGGAAAAATCACAAGAATTCGTAGGAGTGGAATTAAATAGTGAATAAATTATGTAATCGAACCTTGATGAATCTACTTTCATATGGAAGTAACGAAACAATCATAGGAACAGTACAGTAAGAGATATTCGGGTTCTTGTGGAACAGGGCCAGAACAGTTTCTGGATTCCCTGTTCCGCCTTTGGAAATTCACTATAAATTGACCAGAGATAATTAGGGGTCATACCATATATGTATGGATTCCTCTCTGAGTCTAGTTTCCATAGAAACAAACGCCATCAGTATTGAAGCTCTGTGCATAGAGATATCCAAGTCGTAATGGGAAAAGGTCAGTGTAGTCGACCCCTGTAACATGGGAGACTTTGACTAATAAACTGTACTAATTGGCCCGACCAAAATTCTAGAAAAAACTACATAGGTGGGGACATGAGTCTAGTTTCAGGGAAAAATCACCAAACTGATTTTCCAGTTGTGAAACTCAAGATATGATTTTTGAAGCGACTAGTACTCAGACTGGGCAGTGTCTGGAAGGAAATTTTTCAAAGTTTGTTAACATCTCGTGTCCGACTCCGGTGTCGATCTCGGGTTCAGGGTGTTACATTTTATTGGTATCAGAGCTACGGTTTAGTCGATTCTAGGACTACCGTAATGTTTTGGGTCTAGCTATACATGCCATTTTATGTGATTACTTGATAGTGTGGTGATTTCTGACAATTGTAAATGTGTTTATTTATAGTAATGGATCCCGATCGTGACCGAGAGGTAGCTGATGATCTTGAGAGTGTAGCGCCTGCTCCCGCACAAGGGACAGTGCCGGCAAACTCTCAACCTAATGCTAGTAATCCGAATGATGAAGCTAGACAAGCATTCTATAGCGTGATGAATGATTGGTTTAACCAATACATTCGAACTAATATGGCTGTTCCACAACCTCCATTCCCGACAAATACTACCCCCGCACCTACAATACCACCGGTAACGGACCAAATAAGGTCAAATAAGCCCCCAGTTGACAGAATCCGAAAACATGGGGCTACTGAATTTAAGGCTATGGATAGCGATGATGCCGAGCAAGCTGAATTTTGGCTGGACAACACTATCCGGGTACTCGATGAGCTGTCTTGTACACCCGATGAATGCCTAAAGTGTGCTATCTCCTTGCTACGTGATTCTGCCTACTATTGGTGGAGTACTCTGACTTCTATTGTGCCCGAGAGCAAGTAACTTGGGAGTTTTCCAAACTGAGTTTCGGAAAAAGTATATCAGTCAGAGATTTGTTGATCAAAAACGGAAGGAATTTCTTGAGCTTAAGCAAGGCTCCATGTCGGTTACTGATTACGAGCGAAAATTTGTTAGACTTAGCAAATACGCTCGGGAATGTGTTTCGTCCGAAGCTATTATGTGTAAACGCTTCGAGGATGGGCTGAATGAAGATATAAAAATGTTCGTTGGCGTTCTTGAAATACGAGAGTTCGTGGTACTTGTTGAACGAGCTTGTAAAGCCGAAGAGCTTAGAAAAGAAAAGCAAAGAGTTGATGAGGGAACTGGAGAGTTTCGTAAAAGATCCTCGGGAAGGTCTCTTCAACAGACATCGAAGAGATTTCAAGATGATGCGGGCCAGTTTAGAGGCACTTCGGGCCTTTTTGGACGAGATCGTGATCGACCCCCTGTGGGCACACGAGGCACTTCGGTCGCCAGTGTTGGGAATGAACGTCGAGACAGGACGAAATGCCGATATTGCGGTAAATGGCATTCGGGGAGTTGTAGATTTCCTGACCGCTCCTGTTACAAATGCGGATCAGTTGACCACTTCATTAAAGATTGCCCGAGGTTGTCGGGACAGAATGCAAATCAGAGTGGGAGACCGGGTGCTACTACTGCTCGAGGTAGACCATCTGGAAATATGGGCAATGCTAGTGGTGGTCAGAGAGGATCTAGAGATGATATAACCAGATCCGAAGCCCGTGCGCCTGCTAGAGCTTATGCTATACGTGCCCGCGAGGATGCTTCTTCGCCTGATGTTATTACCGGTACATTCACTCTCTTTGATACTAATGTAATTGCTTTGATTGACCCCGGTTCTACTCATTCTTACATATGTGAAACCTTAGCATCCAGTAAGACTTTACCTATTGAGTCTACTGAGTTCGTAATTCGGGTGTCAAATCCCTTGGGTCGTTACGTGTTTGTCGACAAAGTGTGTAAGAAATGTCCCCTGGAAATTCGAGGTTCCTGTTTTCCGGCGGACTTGATGCTTTTGCCGTTTGATGAATTTGATGTTATCCTTGGTTTGGATTGGTTGACCGCGCATGATGCGATTGTGAATTGCAAGAGCAAGACTATGGATTTGAGGTGCGCAAATAACGAAGTAGTCCGAATTGAGTCTGCGGACTTGGAGGGGATGCCAGCTGTAATATCAGCAATGTTGGCACAGAAATATGTAAGAAAAGGGTGCGAAGCATACCTTGCGTATGTACTTGGTGACAAAGAATTAGAAAAGAAACCCGAATCTGTGCCGGTGGTTTGTGAATACCCGGATGTTTTTCCGGAAGAATTACCGGGTTTACCACCTGTTCGGGAGGTAGAGTTTGGTATTGAGCTTGTACCTGGGACTACGCCGATTTCGATAGCTCCGTATCGTATGGCACCAACCGAGTTAAAGGAGTTGAAAGCTCAGTTGCAAGAACTGACGGATAGAGGTTTCGCTCGACCAAGTTTCTCACCTTGGGGTGCACCAGTATTGTTCGTGAAAAAGAAGGACGGAACCATGAGGTTGTGCATTGACTATCGTCAGCTGAATAAAGTGACGATAAAGAACAAATATCCGTTGCCGCGCATCGATGATTTGTTCGACCAACTGAAGGGAGCCTCAGTGTTCTCAAAAATAGATTTGAGATCGGGCTATTATCAGTTGCGAATCCGAGATTCAGATATTCCCAAAACTGCCTTCAGAACGAGATATGGTCACTACGAATTCTTAGTGATGCCGTTTGGGCTCACTAATGCCCCTGCAGTATTTATGGATTTGATGAATCGGATCTTCAGACCGTATTTGGATCGGTTCGTAGTGGTGTTCATTGATGACATTTTGGTCTATTCAAGAGACGAGACCGAACATGCTGAGCATCTGAGGCTAGTGCTGCAAATTTTGCGGGATAAGCAGTTATATGCTAAGTTCAGTAAGTGTGAGTTCTGGTTAAGAGAGGTTAGCTTCTTGGGTCATGTGGTATCCGCGTCGGGTATTCGAGTTGACCCGAACAAAATTTCAGCCATACTTGACTGGAAACCTCCGAGAAATGTTACTGAAGTTCGGAGCTTTTTGGGGCTCGCCGGTTATTACCGACGATTTGTCAAAGGTTTCTCGATGATAGCCACACCAATGACGAAGCTACTTCAAAAGGATGTTAAGTTCGAGTGGACGGAGAAATTGATACGCCCCGGCCTCGTTGATGAATCCGAGTCGTTTTCGTTGCCCGATCGTCCAAACGATGAAGTTTTGTTCGTCTTGAATCAAAGAGTTATATTTGTTCAATGAAGATGTTTATGGTTCATTTAAGGTTAAAAAGGAATTGGTTGGTAAGGTATCTCGGCTAAGAAGAAGGAAAAACAAATATTAAAGGTAGGGAATTTTTCGGTTTAAGGTGAAATGGAAAGAAAGGCTTAAAAACAAGAATGAACCAACACTAAGGAAAATGTTGACCCGAATCTTATATGTCTTTAAGGTGGATGAAACGGATGAAAAAGGACCTCGACCCACTATCTATCAAAGATAGGAACCTCGGTATCAAATGAACGCCACACTTTGGGTTGAAAGTGATAAGTTCGAGTTTTGCAAAGAGCAAGGTTGACGCCACTAACTAGTAGATAAGCCAACGAGTCTTTGACGAAATTGAGAGAAGAAAATCTCACAAATCTTCAATATATTATCAAAATGGCAAAAAGTCCCTTACAATTGAAAATAACCAACTATTTATACTAGTATCTTATGCTAGCCGAATAGTCCATTCATGAACTTAACAATTAAGTAATGTACCTAATTAAAACATGAAACTTCTAGAAAAATATCCAATGATGTTCTTGTCCATGTTCGGCCGAATGGGAGGTGAGTGGTTAGCTTCATGAATATGCATTGATGTACTTGGATAAATGTTCTTCATGCATGCATGGCTAGATTCGGCTAACTCCTTTAATGGAGCCTTTAATTCATGTTGCTTCACCATGAGTGGCTTAATTAAATGAAGCTTCATGAAGGATCAAACTTGGTGTGAACAAGGAGCTTGAGTAGACTCTTGTGTGTGAACATCCAACTGAATGGTCATCATGGTGTGAACACAAGGTGTGAACACATGATCAATACATGAACCGTCCAATGCATGGTCCATCATTAATTTGATCCATGAATCTTCAAATACATGAATGACCATCATGAACATGCAAATGCCTCTTGATTGCCGTCCATTGAACCTTTCTATGCATGCACCTTGCATTAATTCCTTACATGCATGTGCCGTCCAAAGGGATGTACCTTCACATTCATTGAATCTACATGCATGAATCTGCCCAATGTATCTTCAAATTCGGGTGCACCTACATAAGACAAATGAACTTAATTAAAAACATAATGTGAACATCCTAATTAACATTGTGACAACTTGAATATTAATAAACATGACACATAAATTCGGCTGGACAGATTTAATGCATGTATAAATTTAGACAAACTAAATAAAATCAAGACATCTTTAATTTAACTAGATCAAGACAAATTAATTAACTCAACTTATTAATGCCGAAAATAATAAGACACATTAAATGACTTAAAGGCACAATTAACACCTAGTTAAATTAGTTAATTAGCTTAAACTAAATTAACTAAAATTTATTCCAGCAAAATAAAAAATGCAAAACTAAAGAAAACTAAAATGAGTTTATTGAGCTAGTTCGAGCTCATTGAGGTTGTAAAGAGCTGGAAACAAGCTAATTGAAGCTCCACAAAATAAAATTGAGCTACGTAGAGCTTGCAAACACGATGAGCCTCGCTTGTAGGCTGAAACAATAGCCGTTCCCGGGGGCGGGTCGTATCAGAAATGTCAGAAAAGTTTCGACCAACTGAAAACTCATTTGACTGAAGCTCCAATTTTGGTGCAACCCGAATCAGGTAAAGAGTTTGTCATTTATAGTGACGCATCCCTACTTGGGTTGGGTTGCGTATTGATGCAAGAAGGTCGAGTCGTGGCCTATGCGTCGAGACAATTGAAGCCTCACGAGAGGAATTATCCGACCCATGATCTCGAACTAGCTGCCATCGTGTTTGCTTTAAAAATATGGCGACATTATCTGTTTGGTGAGAAGTGCCATGTATTTTCGGATCACAAAAGTCTCAAATATTTGATGACTCAACGAGACTTGAATCTGCGACAAAGACGTTGGCTTGAGTTGTTGAAAGATTACGAGCTTGTCATTGATTATCACCCGGGAAAGGCTAACGTGGTTGCGGATGCCTTAAGCCGGAAGTCATTGTTTGCTTTACGAGCGATGAACGTGCATTTGTCTGTTCTACCAGACAGTGTGTTAGTAGCTGAATTAAAAGCTAAACCATTATTGACTCACCAAATTCGTGAAGCTCAAAAAGTCAATGATGAATTGGTTGCAAAACGGGCTAAGTGTTTTCCGAACGAGGAATCAGAGTTTCAAATTGATGATGATGATTGTTTGAGGTTCAGAAATCGTTTGTGTGTTCCAAGGAATTCGAAACTCATTTCGATGATTCTGAACGAAGCCCATTGTAGCCGAATGTCAATTCACCCGGGGAGTACGAAAATGTACAACGATTTGAAACGTCAATTTTGGTGGCATGGTATGAAACGGGACATCTCCGACTTTGTTTCGAGATGTTTGATATGTCAACAAGTGAAAGCGGAACATCAAGTGCCTTCAGGATTACTCCAGCCGATCATGATACCCGAGTGGAAATGGGATCGAGTCACAATGGACTTTGTGTCCGGACTGCCCTTGTCAGCAAGTAAGAAGGATGCGATATGGGTTGTTGTTGATAAACTGACTAAGTCGGCTCATTCATCCCCGTACGTACGGATTTTCATTGGAGAAACTAGCTGAATTGTACGTTTATCAAATTGTGAGATTACACGGGGTACCTGTTTCCATCGTGTCGGATAGAGATCCGAGATTCACCTCACGATTTTGGAAGAAATTGCAAGAAGCTCTGGGTACCAAGCTGCATTTTAGCACTGCTTTTCACCCCCAAACCGATGGTCAATCCGAGCGGATAATTCAGATACTTGAGGATATGTTGAGATGTTGCATCCTCGAGTTCAGTAGTTCATGGGAACGGTATTTACCTTTGATTGAATTCGCTTACAACAATAGTTTTCAATCAAGTATTAAGATGGCACCTTACGAGGCTTTGTACGGTCGTAAATGCCGTACACCATTGTTTTGGACCGAGCTCGGTGAAAGTAAAATTTTCGGAGTTGATTTGATTAAAGATGCTGAACAGAAAGTAAAGGTAATCCGTGAAAGTCTGAAGGTAGCCACGGATCGTCAGAAGTCGTACGCAGATTTGAAACGAAAAGACATCGAGTATCAGGTGGGAGACAAAGTGTTCCTTAAGGTTTCACCTTGGAAAAAGATACTCAGGTTCGGCCGTAAGGGCAAGTTGAGCCCAAGATTCATTGGGCCGTATGAAATCTCCGACCGAGTTGGTCCGGTTGCGTATAGATTGATTTTGCCCCCGGAGCTTGAAAAGATTCATGACGTCTTTCATGTTTCGATGCTTCGACGCTATCGATCTGATCCATCGTACATAATTAGCCCATCAGAGGTTGAAATTCAAGTCGACATGAGCTATGAAGAAGAACCGATGCGTATCCTAGCTCGTGAAGTGAAGGAGTTGCGAAACAAAAGAGTTCCGCTAGTAAAGGTGTTATGGCTCAAACACGGGATCGAGGAAGCTACTTGGGAGACCGAGAGCTCGATGAAAGAACGATACCCAAACCTATTTACCGGTAAGATTTTCGGGGACGAAAATTTCTTAAGTGGGGAGAGTTGTGACAGCCCAAAGTTGACCCTAGTCGGGAAGTGGTTCGGGACCGCTAACGAGTCACCAAATGTTTGAATGTGATACTTATTGTCTAGAATATGTAATTATGAATGTGTGAAAATTTCAAGCTTCAATTTGGTTGATTTCATGTGAATTTAGTTAATAGGACTTATGTGAGAAAATTCTAAAATGTGATAGGTCAATGTGTGAGGACCTATTAGTGCATGTGGACAAAGGGGGGACTTGCATGTCAAATTTCCCCCCCTAATGAGTAGTGGCCGCCATGACAAGGAATGATGGGCAAAACATGTCATGAAACATGTTTTGTTAATGGAAGAATAAAATAAGGAGTACGGGTAATAAAGAAATGGAAACAAAGAAAAAAAAAATGTGTGGTTGCCCCCATTGCCGTAAGCTAAAGAGAAGAAAGGAGAAAAATTGTGTTCATCATTTCTCACCTTCATTTAGCCTAAATTAGAAAGAAAAACAAAGAAAAAAATTTCTCATCCTTTGGTTCATCCTTGGCCAAAATTTTAAGGAGGAAAGAAGAAGAAAGGTGAAGAGATTCGGCCATGCATGTAGCTAGGCTAAGGTATGTTTGATGATGTTCCATGAGATGCATGCATGTTTAGTTGTTAGCTTGAGTTCTACCTAGCCCATGGTCTAAATCTTGCTATGTGATGGAAATGGCACTTGACCATGGATGCATCATTCTTGGTTGATGTTTGATGTTGTGGTGATGAGGCATGAGGATGAGTTAAGATTTGGCCTAGGTGGAGGTTGTGTTAATGCCATTGCATGCAAATATGAAGCTTGTTAATGATGCATGTGATGATGGCTTGATGATTCTTGAACCTCCTTTTAGCATTTTTGTGTGAGCACATATGTGCATTGGTTGCTAAATGGAGAAGAATCGGCTAGCAAGATGTGTGCTAAGGCCGAATGTAACTTTGCATGTTAATGAGCAATGCATGTGTTAAATTGATGAAAAGAGGGAGGATGCTTTACTAGTGTGTATATGTGTGTATTAAGTGTTGAAATCGACCCCAAAAAATAGACATGCATATTCGGCCAAGGGGAAAGAAATTAGCTAATATGTTGTGTTGATGCATGATTTTTGCATGTATGAGACTTTAATGTCTAATGTATAAATATGGGCTAAGTGCCTTGTGTTCATCTTTTTGATGCCTAAATGATGAAATCAATTTATTTGTTTAATTAAGCTCAAGAGCAAAGGGGAAATAAATCCGATAAAGGGAAGGAAAAAGTGGTCGAATAGCTAGCGGAATCGTTCGACAACACCCGAGGTAAGTTCTTGAGTAAGAGAGCTTAAATTACGATGTGATTAAATCATGTTTTAAGCAAATTAAAATCATGCTCTATGAGTGGCTATTGAGCCGAATGTGCAAGGATGGTGTGTGCCTTGTGTTGAGTTTTGCTAATGAAAAAGAAATACGAATGTGCCATGAATTATTGTTAGAGGTGCATGATTAATTGAATGCTGTCCGGGCTAAGTCCCGAAGGCTTTGTGATAAGTGAATATATCCGGACTAAGATCCGAAGGCATTTGTGCGAGATACAAATTCCGGGTTAAGCCCCGAAGGCATTTGTGCGAGATACAAATTCCGGGTTAAGCCCCGAAGGCCTTTGTGCGAGATACTAAATCCGGGTTAAGTCCCGAAGGCATTCGTGCGAGTTGTTAAATCCGGGTTATGTCCCGAAGGCATTGTGTGAGTTACTAAAACCGGGCTATGTCCGAAGGCATTTGAACGAGGAGCTATATCCGGTTAAATCCCGAAGGTACGTGATTTGGTAATGAATGAGCTTGCTGTAAAATTCCAGCGAATACTCGAAAAACCTCCAATATGGGGATATGTTACGTATGTGTTGAATTTAATCGAGCCTTACAAATAAATGTTCGCTCAGTGATAAACGAGCTACCGGCCTTCGGCTAAGTTAGTTTATTGTGTATGTACATAAGGGTTGTTAATGTTGTGAAGCAAGTTTGATATTGGTAAATTGCGTATTATGAAATTCCGTTTAGCTAAATGTGTGCTATTCTTTGTGTATGCTGGAATTCCTTGCTCAAAACTTACTAAGCATAAATTGCTTACTCGTTACATTGCTCCTCTGTTTTATAGATTTTTTGGTTCTCCAGCTATCGGACTCGGGATCTTGAAGTCGAAGTCGCCCACACTATCAAAGGCTCTTTTGGGTACTATTTTGGTTGAATCTTGATATGGCATGTATAGGACGACCCATTGTTGTTTTTCGAGTACTTTATGTGATGTATAAGTTTTGGATAGCCATGCGAAAATGGCTTGTAGAAGTGGAGTATGGCATTAGACCATTCGTGTTTATGAATGTATAGATGGTTTCATGATGTAACTATAGTTGGAATGGAAGTGTTGAGCAAATGATCAGCCACTAGAATGGCTAAGTATGATCATATGTGGGCTTATGTATGACAAGGCCCTAGTTGGTCCATGAAACCCCAAATTAGGTAAGGTTACTTTGAAAACAGAAGCTGATAGCAGCAGTGGTGTGGATTGGAAAAATCACAAGAATTCGTAGGAGTGGAATTAAATAGTGAATAAATTATGTAACCGAACCTTGATGAATCTACTTTCATATGGAAGTAACGAAACAATCATAGGAACAGTACAGTAAGAGATATTCGGGTTCTTGTGGAACAGGGCCAGAACAGTTTCTGGATTCCCTGTTCCGCCTTTGGAAATTCACTATAAATTGACCAGAGATAATTAGGGGTCATACCATATATGTATGGATTCCTCTCTGAGTCTAGTTTCCATAGAAACAAACGCCATCAGTATTGAAGCTCTGTGCAGAGAGATATCCAAGTCGTAATGGGAAAAGGTCAGTGTAGTCGACCCCTGTAACATGGAGACTTTGACTAATAAACTGTACTAATTGGCCCGACCAAAAATTCTAGAAAACTACATAGGTGGGGACATGAGTCTAGTTTCAGGTAAAAATCACCAAACTGATTTCGAGTTGTGAAACTCAAGATATGATTTTGAAGCGACTAGTACTCAGACTGGGCAGTGTCTGGAAGGAAATTTTTCAAAGTTTGTTAACATCTCGTGTCCGACTCCGGTGTCGGTCTCGGGTTCAGGGTGTTACAAGACTCCTATGTCCATCTACATATTTTTTCTAGAATTTTGGTCGGGCCAATTAGTACAGTTTATTAGTTAAAGTCTCCCTTGTTACAGGGTGCGACTACACTGACCTGCATGCATTACAATTCGGATATCTCCCTGTACAGGGCTTCAATACTGATGCCGTTTGTTTCTATAGAAACTAGACTCAGAGAGGAATCTATAAATATATGGCATGACTTCTAATTATCTCTGGTTAATTTATAATGAATTTCCAAAGTCGGAACAGGGAATCCAGAAACCGTTCTGGCCTGTCTCACGAAACCTAATTATCTCTTAACATACCACTCATATGACCGTTTCGTTTCTTCCATATGAAAGTGGATTCATCAAGGTTCATTTAAATAATTTATTCACTATTTAATTCTATTCCTACTATTTTTAGTGATTTTCCAAATCTACATCACTGCTGCTGTCAGCATCTGCCTTTAAGGTAGACTTTACCTATTTCATAGTTTCCATGATTCAACTAGCCCTTTTAGCATAAATAGCACAAATTATGATAGTGATTAACCATTCCCATGGCCAATCCTTGTTAAGCATATCCACACCTCTCAATAACCATATCCATACCAAATGATTATAACATTATGCTCAAACATATATAAGCCATTTTCGCATGGCTATCCAAAATTATACAAATCCAAAGGGTCCATGACCCACTACAAAAGGGTAGTCCTATACATGCCATTTTCAGAGTTCAACCAAAAGTGTACCAAAAGGGCTTTGATAGTGTGGGCGACTTCGACTTCAATAATCCCGAGTCCGATAGCTGACGAACCAAAATCTATAAAACTGAGATTCAAAGAATGGAGTAAGCATTAATGCTTAGTAAGTTTTAAGCAAGACAAAGTGTTCTCAATCACTATTATTGGTCATTCATTTCAACTGTTCGATGAAGTTAATCTAGAGCTTCATCTCGATCTATAATATCATTAAACACAACACTTGGCTGCCACATATATACTTTCGAATAATGATGACCAGATGGTCAAATATTCCAAAGCAATTCTCACATTGGAGTTATAATATTAATCACATTTACCTACCTCTTGATACTGATAATTCACCTCGAAATCACTCCACCGATAGTAAGTAATACGTACCTGAACATCTGAATACATAATACTTATTGATGGTAACTTAATGTCGATACCAATATCAAAGTCTACTTGAATCCTAGCATTTAGCCGTCGGTCTTAAAGCTCGATTAGTACGAGCACGAAGCCTACGGACATTAATCAGATAATACTCTCGCATAAAGCTGCGGGTTTAACCCGGAATAGTACTGACACAATTCCCTTCGGACTATCACATTTACACTTTCACATCCACACGTTGGCCACTCCCCTGTCACATATATACACTTCACATCATCACATCGGCCATTAGGCCTCATCACATATATACACTTCACATTCATCACATCGGCTATTAGGCCTTATCACATATACACTTTCACATTCATCAATCGGCCATTAGCCTTATCACATATATATACACTTTCACATTCATCACATTGGCCATTCGGCCTATCACATATATACACTTCACATTCATCACATCGGCCATTAGGCCTTATCACATATATACACTTCACATTCATCACATCGTCATTAGGCCTTATCACATGTATACCAACTAACTTTCTTGGCCTCAGAATAGTTATGACATTCAAATATAAGCTCGATCTTTTCTCCCACTCGAGATAAGCTTCAGGGTCCGATCGACCTTGGAATGAAGGATTGACAACTTAATGCTTTTAAGATCATCATTGAACCTCTCTCAGTTCGTTGGCCTCGGTTGCGTGGACCTCTGCTTCAGGCACTCGCAATTGACCCTTGATCACTTTTAGCTTCACTTGGGTCGTAAAGATTCTCTTGGTTGATTTCTGCTTGGCCTCGTTCTCTCCACGGTCCTCGGGGAGTTCATTCTCGTTGAGTCCTTTCCTCGACTAGTTCCAAACGCTCGTTGAATGATTCCATCTCGTTCCGGAGCATGCGTTGGAATTCTCGCAACATGGCTTGTTGAGCCAAATCTGGTACTCCACTTCCTTCATGTGTAACATTTCGAATGGGTTGTCTTCCACCTCCTTCCATGTTTTGTTCAGGACTTCTAGACATAAGTAAAACAAGCCTCATTTACAAATCTCACGGTTCTCTTGTGATTTCGTATAAAACTCCGTAAGACTAGATCTTCTAGTTTAGGGGGTTGGTTTCAAGAGATTTGCAACGGTAACTATATAAAGGATGTAGGTGGGCTGAACGAACGATTTTTGGTTAACAGATGTGGAGTTAAGATGAAAGTGCTGGAAATAAGAAATTGTTGATCGGGAATGAACAAAAGATGAGTTTACCACTTTCAACAAACCTTTTTTTCGAATTTCTCTTTTTTTTATAATAAACTTCAATACAATATTCTGATTTACAAGTAAAATAATACAACTTTTTTTTGTACGATTTTTTAAACAATTTTTTTACAAATCTACTTATTTTTTTACAATCTACTTACTCCGGCTCTTCTCGAATATCTGTTCTCTCGTTTTAAATAGCTCTGATACCAAATGATATTCCCCAGCCCTGTTGATTAATCCGAGTCGTATAGTTGCTCGATCATTAAAACAAAGAAGAATCATTTGTGTTGGAATGAAGTCGGATATTAGGCTAAATGTGGTTAAGGGTATCAAGGATAGGCTTAAGAAGAAGATGGCTAATCGAATGATTGAGGCTTGGTTGTGGATGGAAAAAGAAAACTCGATATTTGGAATTAAAACGAAACTTAGAACAAGAATGAACCAACACTTCGATTGAAGGTTGACTCGAAACTTATAGGTTCTAAATTTCTTTATAAGAAAGGATAGGGAAACCTCGACCCACTATCTAAAAGAGATAGGAACCTTGGTATAATTTAGGTTGAACGCCACACGATTTCATGATAAGTTCGATTAAACAAAATGGGTTGACGCATTAATAAGTGTTGTTCTTAATTAATCTAGTTCCTAGGATTACTTATTAATGCATGAGTTAAGTTCATTTAATTATGCTTCTTAATTAAACTAGTTGCTGGAATAATTATTGCATATGTTTTTAGTTCATTTATTAAGTAATTAATAATGTGTGTTATGATTAATAAGTGTTTCATGTGTTTAATAAACTCATTTTAATGTGTTTATTGCAGGTGACTTTTCAGTTCATAGTCGTTACAATCAAGACTGTTATACATTGAATTAAGTAGTTGTTCAAGTTATTTTCAGTTACAATTAAAGGGGCTATTATAAAGGAAGCTTAAACATCCTTAAAGAAGTTTTTAAAGAGAATTTATGCCCTTTAAAACTCAACAGCAACTCTTCTTCTTCCAACAGTTTTTGGAGCTTTCAAGAGAATTTATCAAGCCTTTAAATTATCATTAAGGAGCTGGTTAAAGATGGTGTCTATTCAGCTTGCAAAGGACAATTCAAGAGTCATTTTAAGAAATTAAATACATTCAAAACAGCTGAATTGAAGTGATTTATGGAAGGAGTATATGGTTCAAGCATAAGAAAAGACATGAGCTTTATGGCACAATAAGTTGGATGTTTTGACCATTCAGTTACCTTGTTCAGCATTATAAATAGATGTAATCAACCTTAAAAAAGGACTTTGCTGATATACATGAAATCTTTGAATTGTGAGATATCCAATTCTTTTGTTCTTACGAATTGATTTGGCTTATCAAGCATAGCTTGTGCGTCTTTCTTTTCTTTGTTTGCTGAACTTAGCACCTTTGGTGTGGCGTTCAATATACTTTGTTCCTATCATATTGATAGTGGCTCAGGTTCCTTGTTGTTTCTTTAACCGATAAACACCTAAAAACCATTTGAGACTCGGGTCAACAATCCATTATTGTTGGTTCATTCTCGGTCTTATCTAATTAATTCGATATTGTTCTTAACTATTTGTCTATTACCTTTGATTGAAGCCATTATCTCTATTTTTGTTTCTTTTAAACCGAAACGAAACTATTGTACTCATTCACGATCGGGCATCACTTACGACTCAAAACAATCACGAAACGAGTTCGTATCAAGTTACCTTTTATAGAACACCTAGAATGGAAAATATTGGTCCTTTGATTATCAAATCGTCTCTCATTTGGATGTTAAGGGTGCGGCGGACTACAAGCATTGAAATCGGCAAAGTCCCTTCTTTTGTGGTTCAACCAACTTCTCTTCATTAGCACTATCCGGATATCATTATGGTCTTATATTATCATCGACTTGACCAATTCTAGACATCTTTTTTTTTATTTTAGAATACCTGCAAACAAACATCACACTCAAAGGAAAATTAATTCTCAAAGAGGTAGAATTCAGGTCTTGGTGAGTTCTTTAGTAGAGTCCTATATCAAACCATTAGAAAGTGTATGAACCGTAGACTACCAAAGAATCCCTAATTTGCACTAGGAGTCCAAAAATTGACAAGACACCAATTGATTTGTGTTGCAACCGGAGAAAGAATTGTGCACACTTTTTAAATCCTACTAATAAGAAGGTGTTAGATATTTTAAAGGAAGAATAAAAGCAAAACAAATGGAAAACCTACAGCTATA